>NW_009940496.1:83189-94807 GCF_000696875.1 Nestor notabilis
AAATAAAGGAAGATAAAGAACACAAATGAATGGCCTATCCCAGTCTTTAACTCTACAAACTATAGCAGTGTGTTTCCTTTGTTTCCTAATCACATTATCACTCAAGCCTGTAGGAAACTAACCGTACAGACAAGATGCATTAAATGTGCCCAAGGCCCTTGATTTTAATGCAGAGTTCACAAGCCATATCACCTGCATTTTATATAAAGCAACAATACATACTTTACATACTTTATCATTTTATAATGCTTAATTCTGTTCTACACCACTTAAGAAGGAAATTAGCTGCTTATCTTTTTTTCCAGGCAAATAAGGTAACATGGTTATGAGCCAATCATTTCAGATTTGTTTTCCTCGTACTTGTTGGACCCAGCTCTGGGTTAACAGGTCCCCATGTAAAACCAACTTGGTTGACTCAAAATGGATTTCCTTTTAATCTATGCCAGCATACAGAAAATGAAAATTGATGCCTTAGGAGCAGAATGCATTTACACTGCCAGATTTTTTGCAGCTGCAATGAGAAGGGATGGGGCAGGTGGGCAAGACAGCATACCACACCTGAATTCAGCCTGGTAACCTGGGGACAGATGGCATGAAAAGGAACCAGACACCGAAAAATTCAACTTCATAATCAGAAAAACTATAAACATACAGCAAGTGAGCATGAGATTTATGCTGAAATTACAGAGGAATTCCCATAGATGATTACTTCCAGCCCTGGCATGGAAAGCAAATCCATCAATATGAATGCCACTACATTAACAGTGCAGCTGTCAGGCCTCTTTGCTACCAAACCTGGTAAATACAGAAAGGGGCTATGGCATTGCTCACCAAAGTAGTCATCAGAGGGAGGATTCTCCATGTCATACAGCATTTTCTTGGTCAGATGTTCCAGCTCATCTTCAGGCCTGAAGGCAGGAGTGCTTGATGCGGGTCCAGAGCTTGGGTACCCACTCTGAAAAAAAAAGTACAGTCTGTGATGTGGTATAAAAACATGGTACCAGGGTCTATTGGCTGTTCAGTGTTGAACTTCATTCTTTGTCTTATTTTGACTTTTTTTTTTTTTTTTTAACCCAAGGGATTAATGCAAGTAAACATCTTGTTTAATGTAATGACAATTGACTTCTAAAAACATCCAGTGAAGTGCTATATATCTTCCTAGAATGAGACGTATTCTGTGCCTCATAATTAGGTGTCTACTGGGTAGCACATAATAATAAATAAAGGAGAAAATTATTCCAAGGATAACCTGATACAAACATTTTCCAACTCTGAAAAAGGCTTTGGAAGCATTTCAGTTTGGATTTGGCAAAAGCTTCCATTACTTAACAACATAATATAAAAGATGCTAGAACAATCATCCCTACGCTGTTGGAGTATATGGAGAAAGACAGATAATCCTGAGCTGCTAGTTCTGTTCTCTTCTTGTTTGTTTTGACACAAATCCTGCTGTTAACATTAGTGAGAGTGGGAGCTGGTCCACAGATTTTTAGTACAAAGGTTTTAATATGTGCTTAGAAACTGAGACCTCTTGGCCTTCATATGATAGCAGCTGGCATACAGTATTTGGAGTCTGTCACAGTAAGGCTCGTCCCTGGAAAACAGCAGAAGTATGGGCATATTTTGAGAAGCACAGAAAGAGTCTTGTGCATAGAAGTTTCTTACATGAACCTAGGTTTGGTGTCCAGAATGAGAAACTCGGTCATTTTGAGATCAAAAAATGCTGACACCAGCTTTTCTTGTGTACACTGCTTTCCTGAAAACTGACTTATTTATGAAATGCAACACTTCAGTAAAGCAAGTGATTTCATTGACTAATTGCTGCCTTCATCAAAGACTGGAACTTAGATATGAAACTTATGAGCCTTAGTCTACAAAGAAACATTCTCCCATGCTCCATACCTACTTAAATGGGAAGAAAATGTAAAGTCCCCGAGGAAACAATACACTGGCCACTTCTATCTGGCTTATAGGGACCACATCTGACATGATGAGTCCTTATTGAGCCAGTCATGTTCAACAGAGAACGGCAGCTTTAAAGCACTGAAAGGAATTAACTAAATGCTTTTATGCTTTTTTCTTTCAGGCAAGGAGATTTCAAATAAGACATCAGTCAATGTAGAAAGGGTGTCAGAATGGTGCTTAGCAATAATACTTCAATCGTCTACTCCCAGAAACCAAACACCTGGATGTTCCTGACCTTGTCATATTTATTTTTCTAGGGCCTATGCTAAGCTGTACACCATCATCCCTGCACTTGTTGACCTGCTCTATCTCACAGGCACTGCATCCATTGAGTGCAGCTGATTACTGTACCCCCGGAAGTGCTGGATTTGTCATGCACATGCGATACAGCAGTTTCACCTGATGCCTGCTCACTGAAAGTAGCAGCAGTGCACAAGGGAGATAGGTGGCACAGTCCCCTGGAAGAAAGGGCACCTGAAATAAGCCCTGGGTGGATGAATTTCCCTGGAGGGCTGTGCAAGGTCTATTTGCCATACACTCAACCTTCCTGACTGAGAATATAGATTTGACCTACCATACATTCAGGTTTTCCCAGAGACGTTTTCTTTTTCTTTTTCTGCTCATTTTTTCTTTTTTCCTGAGCAATATTCAAGGATTTTGTGCATTTATCCAGGATTTTTAGATGCCTAGCAGTTGTTCTGAGGAAGCTGTTGAACATCTGGAAATCCTGAATGTCAATACGCAGCTCAGTAAACTCTACTGTAAAAATGCAACCATGCTGATGTGTTTGAGTTACCACAACTTACTTTTTCATGTGGGAAAACAAGCCTGTATGGTGCACAGGACTTGCATTTGCTTTCTATGTCATGGAAGTGCCATCTGTGTGGGATATATCATTTTGGTGAGGTTAAGGCCATTCATATGACTAGGAGTTTCAGAGCCAGGTACTTGACCCAGCACACCCAGACACCCTTGGCAAGTGCTTTGTGGCTGTTTTTAGAAGGCTAGTCGACAACTATTTCATTAGAAATAATAAATAGCATAACCCTGAAAAAAGGTTTATTAATAAGCTAATTAAAGGTGCCAAATGTAAAGCATTTAATCTTGGAACAACCTATTTTTTTCCCTTTGCTCTCTTGTTTCTAAGAGCCAATCGTGAATCTTGCCTGAATGTATATTTTAACACAGCAAGTGCAGCCAAGGATTTATTAGCTTGAGAAATCAATATGGAAACTGAGTCTTTTAAAATATTATCCCATCTATTGTACTTACTTCAGTTTCCATGAAGAAAGGAATGACCATTGCCACCTCCTCGACTTCGCTAGACTTCACACAGAGAAGACAGTACGGTGAGAAGCTGCTAAGGGTCCCCATGCCCATATTTCCCCCATTAGCAATCACCAGTGTGGTACAAATGCATGGATATGCCATGCTCTAGCCTCTTCTGTGAGGCTCTCTCAACACATAATCTGAAACACTGCTTTTACTCTTGGACCTTATAATATAAATGGACCAAAACTGAAGGCATGAGCTGCTGCCTGTTCACAGAAAAGGGAAGCAAGATACGTGTAGCTGAAGCAATTTGCCCATCATTACACATGGGCTCTAAGGTGAAGACAAAACCTGCATCCAGGCCTGCTAACCCTAACCCATGTCCTCAGCCTGGCACACAGCCCACTAGGTCTGGACTCAGCTTTGCACACCTACACTGGCCACTCTCTGACCCAAAGCCACCACATCTGCAGGCCACCACCAGCCAGGCTTTGACAGGACACCCTGAGCAGGCGGTGTTTGAAGCCTGCCCCTTTCTTTCATGCCAGCTCCCCACACCTCCCAACTGGGAGGCCTGCTCATGCCTTCTTCAGTAAGGGCTTGGGCTGTGACACTTAAAATAAATGACCAAAATCTGCAGGTTTTCAGTTCTATCTGACTCTGGGTTTGGAGGCCACATTGCCTCATACACACAAAAAAGAGGCGGCTCTCATATTTTATCTGCGTTGTGCTTTCCCAAACCAGGAAGATTTCTTATCCAGTACTCAATGTTAGCAAAAATAACAAATGCCAACCACAACGTTATGAGACACTTTAACTCATTTTGACTAAAATGCTGTACCTTTTTGACCAACATTTAAACAGTGCTAGGCACATCTTTTTCTTCTTCACATGACACATGATGACTATGTGCCTCCAGGAAAATGCATTTCATGCATATGAACATGCTGTTGAGTTTGCTGGGACACGCACACGCACAAACGGAGAGAGAAAAGCGTATCCTTAGTTCAATCTAAAATGCTTGTTTCAGCAAAACAGTTTCCTTCCTCCTCCTTTGTTAGGCCAGGGTAAAAATATAACTCTGGCTTTCCTTACAAAACAGAGTTGTGTTGTTATTGTTTATTAAACTTCCTCTATTTTTTCCTGATCTGTACAATGATCAAGGCTGTCTAGAAATCCAATTTGCTGTCTAATCTACCACAGTTATCTTCATGCATTCTCTTTTCTCCATGATGCCTCAATGCACACAAATATATACTTCTTTAGCTAGACACAGCTCAAAAGCTGGGGTCTGTGCCAAATTGCAACATGGCCTCCCAAATTCCCTGAGCACCACTCTGTCTGGCTAACCACAGAAACATCAGGGATGACAAACTGACCCATGAAAATAGAAAAAAGCCTTGGTCAGCAAAATCCCAGCAGGAAGGACCATGCTCTGGGAGCAGGAGCACATGAGTCCAACCTTGGCTACTGTCATCAAAAACTGAGCAAAAACTGAGGGAAGAGCATGATGATTGCACTCAGATGTGCAGATGCAAATGCATTCACCAAAAAACACTGTCCTGCATGCTTAATTAATGGGATGTTTAAGAAAATACAGGCATTCCCAGGGTTAAATTCTGTGACAGAAAATATCTTCATGCTACAAATGAAACGAAGTGAGTTAATTGCTTGTGCTAATCTCAAAGCACTGCAACATCTGGCCATCTTCCTCATTAAAGTTCAGTTCCTAAAAAGCCAGGTCAAAAGAAGCAGTCGTGTGGAATCACTGCATAATTATTTTGGTATATGAAGTTGATACTTGTTTCAGGGCTTCCATGGCACGTTTTCTACTCCAGACCTCACTGGTAGTCAGCTGTCTCCGATGTAATGGCTGCCCAGAAAAGGGAGCTCTGCAGTTGGTGCAGTGCATTCACCAACATGAACCTTCCCCATCCACATATAAATATTTACCCAAATGGGTAAAAACCACAGCCCAAAAGCTACAGAGACATCTAAGATGACGCTGTGATGAATGCACTGTGATTCAGAGTGCACTGTATGTGGTCATTTTTCTTGTCCATTTGCAAATGTTGTAGAAGAAGCTGCTTCTCTCTGAGAGAAAATAACTTCAATTACGTGTTCCCAATTACAGAAACGTGGAAATTATCTTCTTTTCAGAAGGTAGAATTAGCCCAATTTGGAATTGAAAGGCAGCCAGAAACATCTTTCACTGACACTTACTTTCCCTTTCATTTTTTATTTTTTGTTCATCTCCATAAAGTTAGCACTTTCCTTTCACTTCACTCACCAAAACTGATCAGCAGTTAAATAAACAGTTAAATAACAGCACAACACATTTCTTATTCAAAAGCCTGACAAACACCATACTTTTTCATTCAAGTTATTGACATCGAAAACTTTCAGACCAAAAAATCCAGCGTGGTGCCACATAGAACCATAGAATCAAATAGGTTGGGAAAGACCTTTAAGATCATCAAGTCCAGACTTCTCTCACAAGTCATGCTCCCTAGAAATATCAAGATTGTCTGCAGCTGTAATTCAGTTTATAATTAAGGCCAACTGATCTCTCTTACAGAGGAGATGCGCTGGAAAAAAATATTTTATTTCTTGATTTATTTTCCCCAGTGAAAAACTACAGCTGCCAGAGTACATATAGATTCCTGAAGAGACAATTCTGCATGGATTCCCTGTGACATGCACATTCCTGGGTTTACTCCTTGTCAGAGGATAATTCATTGAGATCCTTTGAAGAAGCTGTCCTGCATGAGGAGATACTCACTGGCAGCCAGTGACTTCCTGCCCATACCAGCAGCTCAAAACCACAAAACTTTGGGCAGGCAGGAGTGAGGTCTCCTCTGGGACATGGCAGAGGGGGACAAGCCACCAGTTCCCTTGCTGCCTACCTGCCCTGCCACCACTTCCTGCAGCAAACCAGCAATCCAGAATGGGTAGTTCTGGCAGCAGAGCCCTCATTTGTTAAACACTGGCTTGCTCCGAAATAGGACAGTTCTGTAATGACTTCAAAGCTCTAGAGGATATTTTTCTTTATTTTTAGACTTCATTATTGCAACTGTATCCTCACTTAGCTACTCATGCACATTCCCTGTCCTATTCTAATCCTGCTAAGCTCTTACTTTCAACAATCTCTTGTGTCATTAAGTTACACAGAATCTGAGTAATAATAACAAAAAAAAAATAAAATAATTCTTTGTTTTAACTTCACAGCCTGCAACTTTGCCCAAATGTCTCTTTTTCTTATACTGTAAAACTGGGATACAGACAGGTGGAAGGGAAGGTATCTTGTTGATAGTTTTAAAAGCAAGACAATAGAGTCAGAATGCAAGATCATTAAATAGTTGGGAATTTCCATCTCAGAGATGCTTATTTTGACTTTTCAGAGCATAGCTTTTAGCTCACAGTCATGAAACCAAAATCTTGGTCTCTGACTATTGACACTGAATTCAATAGGATCACCATACATGCACTCTTAATTACTCTGTAAAATGGGTTTAACCATATTTCTCTCTTAATTAATCAGTGCCTGCAAATCTATCCAAGCTTCTGCAATGCAAGTGACTACAAAGAGACTGTTTCATGAATCACCAGGCACAGTAATAAATGAGCATGACTGTTTTGTCCTTGGATTGTTTGTATGCTATTATATGCAAACAGACTAAGCAGCTTTTCTTGCTATTCTTCATGCTCTCACTAATGTTTCAGATCTGGAAGGGTTGGTTATTTTTGCTAGGTATTATAGAAGTTGGATAATCTGTAAACACTGCTATCTGCTGCTTGCTTCTGCATTGAACCCAGCTGTGTTAAATGACAGCTTCCACTTCTATTATGGAGAGTTGACATTTCTGCTGCAGACTGTGGTTTGTTTATATATTCAGAGTTAAGAGGAGATGAGCTAGATTTTTATGGAGCAACACTGGCCATTTCTCATTAGAAAAAGCAAACTAAACAGATCTACAAGTAATAAATTGCTTACATCTTATCTCAGAAAACACTAGACTTAAACTGTATTTCAAATACGAACACCTATAAAATACTACATTTTAATGTCGCATTGGTGCTTAAATGTATACACAGAAACAAATGTAGCAGTGCCTGATCCTGCCTGGGGCCTCTTGGCCCTATCATTACACAAATATGCTTTACTTGTCAAGGCTTATCTCATATGAAAAAGGGAGCAGTCTGTTTTGTTTTATATTTTCCTATTGACCCACTTACTTTGGTAACAGATATTTTAGGCACTATTTAAAAAAGCCAGGAACGCAAGGCACAGGCTGGATGGTACTACTGAGAGGGAGAATGAGGTATTGCCATTATAACAATATGGATGAAGAGATTGGATCATTTTAGAACTATGTTTTTGGCTGGAAGAGCTTGGTCTGCTTCATAAAATTACATCAGGATGTCCTATGCTTATTTGTCTATCTGTTTCAAGATTTAAGGTTTTACTTTGTTTAAAGCTGCTTGCCTTGCCACGTCTTTCTGGGCTCAGAGTCAAGCACTCTCTTACTCCCATGTATCATCACCAGCAGTAAAAAACCCTATAAACCCTTATCAACACCCCTTTTCTTATGTCGTAATACAGCAGGCTTCCAGGACTCCCTTTAAAGCGTTAGTTAATTAAGAATTATATTTACTGCTACCAGTAGGTCAATATCTGCATTTCAGAGCAGGAGCCATAAGCATCTATAGGAGATGACAGCCTCAAAGCTTAGTCCCAAGCTTCACAGGGAAATGCTGCAGAAGGGTTTGAGCTTGCTTCTTGTCACCTTGGCTCCACATCCTGGGGTACATAGTGCCATCTAGGGCTTCTTGCCTGGGGAGACGTGAGCCTCAAGACCTGTACATAGCTCCCTTGTGTAAATTCAAGGTAGCGCTCCTGAAAGACATTGAGCCGTAGGGGACTCTAGTCACAGCAAGTGGCATTCCAAAGAGGGACTCACAGTCTCCCCACCAACCAAGCCATATCCCCATCTTAAGGACAAGCACAGGGACACACTTAATAAAAATGGGAATGCTCCAACATTCATACTGATGAAAACAGATGTGTTTGCTGACACAGTACACAACCAGCCCAGATGATTCTTTGCCACAGTAAAATGATCTAAAAGATGTACCCAACTTCCAAAACCTACCCTTCCAGAAGTAGCCCTAAACCACAAACAAATAATTGAGCTTTGTCCTTTCTAAAGTTCTTCATTTGCAAAGCACTTCATAAAGGCAGAACTCAACCGTTTTTCTCAGACAATGAAAAATGACACCACACAATGGGCTTACACACACCTCTGGTACAGTGCCTTCTCTGGTGGACCACAGTGATGAAGGAGCTCACTGTCACATTCACCATGTGGTGCTGGGGGTTGGACTGGGTGTTTGTGCAATGTGCACCACCTGCCCTGAGGTTCAGGTTCGTCGCCTCTTGAAAAAATAGGCTGTCCCAGCTGCAGTGCCGTGTCAGGTAACACAAACAGAAGTGCTGGGCCATCACTTGTTTCAAAAGAAAAATAAACCTCACGATTTTAATGGTACTAATTTTGCATGTGAAACTTGCATTCATACTGTATTAACAGTTTAAATATAGCTTTCTTGCCAGATGCCTGAATATGCTAAAAAAGATACTTAAAATATGCAAATTTGGTTTCTGTTTTAATACACAAAGAAACTTAAAATCACATCACTTTCCATCACCAATACAGGTTTCAATCTAAGCTTTTTTCATGTGAAAACCGTAACAGCAAACAAATGGTTAACTAAATGTGTTTAACCCACTATCTATAGTTTCACTTTTAGTCAGCTGTGACATGGGCCATTACACTTCCCAGGACACCAGTGACTTAAATGAAGACTACATATTTTGCTTAGCATTAAAAGATTGTATAAATAAAGTACAGAAGAAAAAACTTCTCAGGCTGGAGTGTGTGCTTGCTTCAACGTCCATAGCATTGGAGGGCAGGATTCCTAAGTTTTATCCTAAGCAGTATTCTTAATCAGTCTGATCCTGCACCCTGCTGTTATAAATGGTGTTCATATTGCTTGGCTGTCTCAAGAGAGTTTGAGAGTCTCAATGAACTCTTGATTAGAAAATGCTTTGAGATCCTTGTATGAAAGATGCTGCATGAGTACAAATTATGACTATTATTAATTAACTTTAGTAGCCAGAATTCTGCCTCCTTCCACTCACTTGTGCCTACATTTTGTCTTTTAAGATTGTAACATACTCAAAACAAACACATGCCCCTCCAAGGTCTTTTTGTATAACTAAAAGTGATTAAGAATAATATTTGTAAGAACAATAGTGTAACGAAAGGAAATTATATTCCTATTTTCCTTATCTCAGGACTGGAAGATTTCTCCATTTTACTCATGTTCTGATCCCAGAATCACCTGTTCTCTATTACTCATGTGTAGCTGCTTTCACTGTAAGAGCGAGCTTTGCTGTTTCTCTTTTCGCTTTGCACAAGCCATGTTTCTTGAAGTGGTTACTGAAGGGTCCCAATCCTTTTTAACATAATGAATACAAGTTCCTTTGGAAAGTGGATGGGGACCTCTGAACACGTCAGAGAGTGTAAACGCTGAGTACAGTGCTTCATTTGACTTTCAGTGTCTCAGGTGACTGAGGCAGGGGAAAGGAGGCAGAAACTTAACAAACAATCCAGATACCTGTATTCTGCCCAGGACATCTACTGTACTCACCCCTTAGTAAAGATATGCCTCAAGGCTGACAAAAACTATTCAAAATGACACCTTTTCTAGCGATGCAAGCGAATAGAGAATTTGCAAATAATAATGAGAAGACTGCTACTCTTCAGAGGGAGAGCTCATTTGCTTGCATGTGAAGGACTTGTGGTGAAACATTGTAGAGAAAAGTATTAAAAGGGTACTTAACACAGCTCAAGACAATATGTAAGCAGTAAAGATCAGAGTTCATCCTCTAATTTCTGCCTCAGTTAGAGCACCTCTATATTTTATACCATCTATATGGATGGTTTTGTTGCTGAATTGCTTTATTCACCTTTAAGAGACTGAAGCTTTACTGCATTTAAAACAATTAATTCTCCTCATGAAGAGCCCTCTGCAGGTATCTCTAGGTCACCTGAATCTCAGCTCAGCCATCTAACATCATGTCGAGTACCATTTACAAAGATGTGTTATTTCATTCCTGAGGAGAAATCTTCCAGTCAGTCAGTGTTAAGGCTCACAGCAGCTCATATGTACCACTTCTACCAGCAAGCCCTGGCCTCTCTGCTATCTCCAGCCCAAGCTAAAACAATTGCCTCCTCGCAAAATTACTGGACTGGAGTTGATCATAATGACTAGTTACTAAAAACTTAAAAGATTTCTCTCACCTTTTGTGAAGTGGAGCTGTCCACCAAAAGCAGGTAGTTTCCTTGCAGACCTAATTCTACTTGCCCATACTAGAGTCTGGGAAAATGTCTGGCAGCAAGCTCACAGTGCAGCTGGCACCCACAAGGCATTACCTGTACTTGTTGGTGCTACTGTGATGCTGAGCACGATCAGGCAGAGTATATGACACACTGGCAGTAAGGAAAAAGGTGGTGAAATTAAACAGTGCCATCAGGACCAGAGGGAATAATACACAAGAGAAGACGGAGGAGAGAGCCAAGGGCTGCAGCCACCAGCGAACATCATCTTGATAGCCTAAGCACTGCTGCTTTAGAAGAAACTTGTATGTGTTTCACCATCCATTACCTCTGGATAATCAGAAATAATATTTTCAGAACAAAGCACTGCCAACTTCTATACTGCACTTGGGGGAAAAGGCCAGGGTAAATGCCCGTCATCTAGATTATCATTTATTTCACCCAATGTACTTATGAAAATGATCTCTCATTTGGCTTACAGCAGTAGAAATTTCTCAACAAAGTTGTAATTCTCCTGTAATACAGTCCAGGGCCGTTAAGTATAACCCAGATAAAAGCTCCAAGTCTCCCTTGAAACACTCTCTGCTCATGAATTTCCCACAATCAGGGAGGTGAGAGCTGAGAAAAGGGCAGCAAGAGATGAGGAATGATTTTCCCTCAGAGAGAACTACAGGCTGAGGACCCAGAAGGTCCCATCAGGTGACCAAATTGTGGCAGGGAAGCAAAGCAGCAGGGATTATGGGCTACTGAAAACTGCTACAGGAGGTTTCACCATGGCTATTCAATATTCAAAGGGTCTCAATCTTATCCTTGCAATCTGCTGGAACGGGAGTGAAGATCTAAGTTTGCTGTACTAATGGCTGTTACAGGTGCTACTCATCCTGCTTGTGGAGAGGGCAGAAGATGGCCCTTGGAGAAGAGCCACAGGAGAAGAGAGCTCAGGTCAGATCTGGAACAAGGGCTCTGGCAACATAGGGAAAG
>NW_009940496.1:94838-112300 GCF_000696875.1 Nestor notabilis
AGAGCAAATCAGCCTTTTTCCACACAAATATAACAATTAAAAAAGGCAGAACAACAAAGGCAAGAGAGAAGTGCTGGCTTAGGGGAGACCAATGTGAAAAGGAATTGGATGAAATGGAAGGATGGACTAACAGCATCCTCAGAGCAGGGAGCAAGCAGGAAAGCAAACGCAAATGAGAGATATCAGCATCAGCTGATTTTACTGAATCAGTTCCCTTGTACAAGAAGTATCCAGTGTTATCCAAACCCCACCAATCTCAGACTATGAGATTAGTCAGATGCTTCCAGACACATGTACCTCTATGTTTTTACTGTGGCATCAGGGAGGGTTGGCACCCAGATCAGAGCACTAACACCCTTAGTCTCACTTGATTACCACATGGAAGTGTTATATGGGACTCAAACATCACATGCTCCTCCTCTCCACTTCCTCTGCTGCATCTAGTGTGTGATGCCACATCTGTCTGGGATGCTTTCCAGCCAAACAGAAAACTACTTTGTCGTCGTGATGCTCCAGATGGTAAGCATATAGGTGCTTGTTCTGTGGGGATTGTGCTGCGTACTGCAGAAGTTCCTATGGTCTACAAGCCAGATCAGGTTAGCAATAAAGAGCAAGAAGAAATTCCCTGCTTGGGGAATTTCAATTCTGGAGCCAGAAGGGAATGAAGGGCTGCCTGGATTCAGAGCCATTCTACTGCTTTCCCCTGTCCTCTGCTTTGCCACCAGCCTCTTAAAAGCCCCAAGATCTTGGCAACCAAACCACGCTGTGCACTAGGGAAGGGAAGCTGAATTTCCTGAGCTGCAGCCTCCTGCCACCAGCATGAGGGCACAGCCACTGCACTGACATACAGACCTAATGATTTGTGCTGCTCAAGGAATCAAATGCTTGAAGAAACTCACCCTGCTCAGAAGGCCACATTCAAGCTGTATTTCTGTGTTGCCTTTTGTATGAGGCTAGGACTGACTTTGGGGAGGTCAGGAAGAGTCTAATGGCTCAATAAACAAGAGACACTTGGGAGAGTTAGCAGAACTGACAGCTCAACAAGATCCATGTTTAGCTGTCAGAACATTCCTCTACGCATGGAGATGCAGCGAAGGCGGCTGTCCACATACCTCCTGGGCTAGAGACGAACTTATCTCGTTAATTGGTCAAGCGATACTTTGTGGAGAACATAGCAAACCGAAGAGGCAGTGGCGTGTGCAATTATTGCTGAGGAGGTTGAGGGCTGTGGCAGGACATAACGTTATGCCTTCACCACTTTGATGTATTAAAAAGATGGCTTTGTCTGCAAAACATTTTTGTGCCTTCTTCAATCACAACAGCAGCAGCAGCCCCCTCTGGTTTTTAATGATTAAGCATCTCACAGGTTGACTGAGCAAAGGCTGAAGGGGAAAGACAGAGAGATATATATAATTCTGTTTGCAGAATTTACTTGAAAAGGATGGGCTAGACATTCAGATGGTGCAAACCAGAGTCGCTCCAGGGAACTCGCTGATTTACACATCAGCAGAGGATCTAGCTCAGTGTCCCAAACTGAGCAATGTACTCAGGTGTACAGTGGCTGGCTGAGAGGCACTAGTTGAGTCAACAAGGCTGTTCAAGCCTGGCCAGACTAACTGCAGCCCCCCTGAGCCCTCAGCTGCATTTGTCTTTCACAGGAACATATGACACAGGGAGAAAACCAGCTGCCGGGCTGCCAGACCAAGAGTGAACACTGCAGAAAAAGACCCCACTCTCTGGGGATATGGATGATTGCAACCTGCTTCCTTGCAGGTGACACTTTAAATAAGCCCTAGAGAGCTTACTTCATTAAAATCACTGTCCCTAACTATGGGGCACCTCTCAGTCTGGCTTTCATGGACTCCTGCTACCACCTCTCAGCTCAGACTAACCTGTTTTCCAGGGCCTTATTTCCCCTTGCTCCTTTTGTGGAGCTGACTCCCTCTTGGAGAGGAACTCAGAGCAAACATGCCTCGTCCACCACCCTTCTCACCTACCCTTGTTCCTAAGAGCCAAGCAAATTTCAAAAGCACACCTAGAAAAAAGTTGTGAACATCAAACACTTTACAGACTCCTTCCTCTTCTTTCCCTTAAGACTTCTACTCTCCTTGCTTCCTTTCTGCTCCTCTGCATTAGTTTTACACTATAAAATAGGGGGCTCAGGCCCTCTCTGTGAGTAG
The DNA here is from genome assembly GCF_000696875.1 of Nestor notabilis. Classification (NCBI taxonomy): domain Eukaryota; kingdom Metazoa; phylum Chordata; class Aves; order Psittaciformes; family Psittacidae; genus Nestor; species Nestor notabilis. The sequence goes on from NW_009940496.1 coordinate 97,019, forward strand.
GACACATATCTCAACCACTCACACACTTTAGAGGGTTTGCAACATGAAGGAGGCCAGCAAAGTGCTGGAAGAGATTGCCTGGGGAAGTGGCTGTGATTTCCATCACTGAGGCTTTTTGGAGTAGGAACAAATAAATATTTGTGAAGAACGGCTTAGGCAGAGTTGATCCTGTCTCTGAGCAGCAGACAGATCTTCAAGTCTGTTCCAGACTTATTGTTCATGCTTCTGTGACTGTTGTAGCAGTTGTGACATATTCTGCAACAGAGTTGCGCAAAGCCAGCTGAAGGTCCTATGGATCAACTTCAGGGCTGAAGCTGCTTACAGAAAAGGAAGCTCCTGTACAGTATTAAGTTACTTTATGGTTTTGTTCCAAATGCTAAGTCAAAGAAACTTTGTTCAGAAATGGTATGACAAAGAAGCCGGGTCCTAAACCAGGCACAGTGGCTGGCCTTTCACTGTCTCCAAGAAGACGTATCACCACCTGAGGCTTCAGGTGCATGAGGCAGCTCACATTCAGAGGACCCACTGTATGGGCTGTAAATATTTGTTAGACAAATAGAGGGCTTCTCTTGTTCTGGTCTACAGGCATGCCCATCCAGCACTCACTAAAACCTCTAAGAAGCTAGACAGGATGCAGTGAGCCTGGCCAAAGCAGGAAAATGGTAGGCAAGGAAGCATTCAGACAATCAGCATAGATGCCCCAGACAGCAAAATGCTCCATGTGTCTGCTGTACAAAGGCCCACGTGCATCTGCAGTGGATGGAAGGAAAGAAGTTACTCCAGAAACACTGACGCAAGTCCTCCATGCAATACCACCTTATGGGGAAAACAAATGGTAGGGGAGATATCTTATCTACTCATCACAAAGTCTTTGAGCCACAAGACGGTATTTACTAGCTGGTACCAGACAACATTCAAGCAAGAACAGAAAGTTACTTTCCCAACCCTCCTTGTAAATTGTTCCCATCTGTGCAAGAGAGCAATCCAAAGTCCTTATGCCCGTGACAGTACTGCAATCACACAGTTTGGTTTTTAAACCCAAAATAGTGCGAGCCAGACCATGGCAAGGCTAGTACACCACATGCAGCTGCGCTGATAAAGAGGAGACATAGCAAGCGGCTCTCCAGGGTGCAGGTTGCTAGGGAACGTGGCGAAGCCACTGCAGATTTTGCTGCTACTTGCTGGCTCTTTCGTCTCTTCCCACCTCACTTGCGCTGTGCCAGCTTCTTTGCCCCGAGAGTGCTGTTCTTCCTGTCTGAAGTGAGCAAAAACAAATCTGCCAGCAACAATGGAGCACGATTGCTTGGCATGTGTTCCCAAGGAAAGAAATCTCTCTAGCCTTTGATTTTCAAAGGCAGCCAGCTGATGGATTGGGGAAAAAACCACTCTTGCCATTTTCTCCAAGTCTGCATGTTATTTCATTCAACCTGTGCTACAATTCAGGGTGGGTGGCAAGCCCAGGTGATGCAACTCAACAGGTTCACTTTGTGGGAGCTGTGCCTGCTTGCAGATGGCAAGACACAGTGCCCTGAATGTGTGTGAATGCTGTGCCCTCTGGAACCCTCCTCTTGCCCTAATGTGCTTCTCTTTGGGAGGTTGTTGCAGGAGCCAGCACAGCCCTGCAAACATGGCTGGGCACTGCATGGTGCTCTCAGCACTCCAGTGGGCAGCAGGGCTTATGAGAAAGGGAACACCAGCAAGAGAAGGGATAATGGAGAACTGGAAGGGAAGGAAAAGGAAACTTCTGCCTTCTCAAGAAAGAGCCAGGGTAAGGAGAGACCAGTGACCAAGGTGAAAACAAGAGGCTTTCCAGTATTAATCAATCTCTAAACAATTTGACTGAATGATTAGGAAATGTAATGCTCCCTACTGAGGCATTAGAAATTTATATTTAGATGTTGAGTGTGTTTTTCCACCCTTTGTTATTTTTAGCTACTAGTTGATGCTAGGCTGGTGGTGGCTGCTGCCAGATCGATGAGGCTCTCCCACGATGGCAGCTGGATGAGACGTGGCAATCAGAAGTGGGATCTCATATGCCCCAGAATGTTGCCTATTTCTGGAGCCTCTGGCTGCTAAATGAGACAGTAAGAGTGGAGTAGTGGCTGATTCTCCAGATCTGTACTCTCACACCAAGGCTGTGGGCCTGGTCAAATGTCCTTCAGAACCAACAAGGACTTAATTAAACTCTAATAATGACAGAAGGAAGACACCTAACAAGCCTGTATAACTCTAAGAAATAACAAGAGAGAACAGATTTGGAAGTGATTTTGAGAGATCACTTAATAAACCTCCTTATCCCAAGAAGGAGGAAAATAAAGTATGTGCTTGAGGACTTATTACACATGATAATTCAGGAGAGCATTTCATTTTCCTAAGTAAGCGCACAGCACACATCTGGGGTGCCCACAGTGCTAGTAGTCACACCGCTCTCTAGACAAGGGGAAACTCATGTAATCTCCAGGGCAGACAAGATCTGCAGTTTCTACCCACTGCAGGGTCCTGTCTTCAAGAAGGACCATCAGTTGAAGATGAAGTGGTAAAGCATACAAGAAGCACAAACCAATTAAATATTAAATAGTATGTCAAAAGACTAATTCCTCATTAACTCCAAGTAACTCCAAGTAATTTGAGATAGGAGGATTTCTTCTCAAAACCAGAGACTCTTACACAGTGTGACAACATGCTTTTTTATCTCATGACAAAACAGGCAAGGGTGGTAAAGGTCTCATCTGGAACTTTGCTCAGCAGCAGCATACCAATATGCAAATACCTTCCATGGATTCGTGTTAGGTATCATGTATTAACCTCTACACAAAAAAGGGTGATTCTCATTTTATAAGGGAATACAGAAAGTTGCATGAAAGTGTACACCAGTATATCAGCATTCCTACAGAGAACTTGCCCTGCACCACTGCATTGTCCTCCAGTAACTCTGTGGCATGACCTTAAAAATGAGAAATAGTGGCAGCATCTCCTAGAACTGTGTGGACAGCACTAGCCCACCTTCATTTCCCCTTTAATCTCCATTTTAAAGATTATATTCATCTACAGAAACATGCTAGGTTGATAGAAGCCAGGCCCACTTTACTCCTCAGTTCAAGCCACATGGTTCTAATAATAGTGACTAATAAAGGAAGAGTATGTTTTCACCTGCAATTTTTCAAATCCCATCAAAAAGTGGTGCAACACAGAACACTGCAGACTGCAGCAGAGCGCATGCGCTCAGTCACATTTTGCACCACTCTGCACTTGCTCTGCTAATGGCCCTTAATTAATATGCACAACCAACTCTGCATCAAGGGCAAAGAGAAAGCAGTACACTGTGTGTTTACAGAAATGGTACCTTAAGCTAAAACAAACAAAGCAATTGCAAATTTACTGAAAGTGCATTTTGGGATCAGAGCCCTGGAGCAGACTTTGGACATACCCAGGAACAGAGGACATCAAGTTATCTAATGGGTTTTTGGCAATCATTTTACTTCAGAAATAAATTTTCTGGTAGTATGGAGACAAATGCTCAAGGCCAACCTTGACATCTTGGTCTTGGCATGTCTCAATAACCTTTGTAGTTAAAATCGTGCACTAGGCACTTCCAGGAAAGACAGTCAGTAGATTTCTCACAGAGGAAAATCAGAAAGTAGCAACCTAGATAGATAACTCAAGAAAGCTTCATGGAAAGGAAGCAAGGGCTACAGCTGGTATTAACACCCTGGTCTAGAGCTAGGGGATTTCCACCTAATTTATTATGGAAAAAAAGTATCATGCACAAAGTCATCCATAGAGTACATACTGCAACACAGTGTTTAATATAATAGCCTAGCATCATCTGACTCCCGATGAAAAAGTTAGAGGATATATTTATACTGCACATGACTAGCTTCCAAGAATGCACCTCAAGGCAGTAGCAATGTGGTCTTTTATCCAATGGTGTCCTTAGCCTGCCACAATTACTGACTGTGCTGATCTGCCACAAAAGCACAGGTGTGTGCAGCCAGGCTTGCTGAGGGGAGGTTGGAATATGGTTAGCAATCCAGCAAGTTTTGCTCCACCGAGGTGGTCACTTGTCTTTCAGCTGCCTTCCACAAGTCTGAAGGAGCCTGAGGGCCAAGCAAAATCTTCCAGGTGACTTTTTGCTTATGGAAGAGAAACCCAGCAAACCATAGAGAGGCTGAACTGGCAGCTGCACAATGAGCTGCGGAAGACAGGTGCCCTTGGAGATTCCAGCAATATGTACATGGCCAGAGACAATGCACAGACTCGAGTTACACAGCATACCTCTAGGCTGAGCTAAAACCATGTTCTCTGAACCTGACAAGTCCAACAGTGAAGACAGGCTTACTCCAATGATCTGAGGTGATGCAAAAGGCCACCTCAATAGCACGCTTTTCAAGTAAAAGCTGAGACATCAAGCCTATACTCAGTGTGAAGACAGAGCGTAGTCTAGGGTAACTCTGGGACTGCAAGTCTCCAGTGAGGTTCATGTCATGCGACTGTATAGAGACCCACTTGAAGAGACAGTCCTTTTCTCTAATGAGTGCAGAATAAACAGGATGAGATTCAAATTTCATATTAGATACATATCTAATTGTTCAAGGCGTCACAAACTTCAGTGCAGCACCTAAACATGGACTCCCACCTTACTGCCATGTTTACTGGTTCAACTCTTTAGGTGTCTGTTATTTTTCACCTCATGGGTAAAGAGACCAAAAGCAGCAAGGGAAAAAATAAGATAGCCATTTGCCTTCTCAAACAACTGAAAATTGTCTCCTATCATTCACAGAATCATAGAATAGTTAGGGTTGGAAAGGACCTTAAGATCATCTAGTTTCAATTCCCCTGCCATGGGCAGAGACATCACACACTAGACCATGTCACCTAAGACTCGGTCCAACCTGGCCTTGAACACTGCCAGGGATTTAGCATTCAGGGGATCCAGCTGTTTACTGTACAAATATATTATTTTAAATCCAGAAAAGTTTCTTGTCTACAGCAGAGAGATTCTGCACCCAAAGTAAATGCCAGAAGCTTACATTCCTCTTTTAGGGGTCCTGTCTCTTGATATCCATGACCCCTACTGATAAGCATCCAACTGGGGACACTTCTTGTTAACATCACAGAAAGAATTGTCATTAAAAAGCCAAGCCCTCTGGGAAGTAGCAGGGTGGGAAGGGGGAGGGGGAAGAGAAATCATATTGCTAATAATCCAAGCACCTCATTTCAAACTGTGCATTTTCAGACCAAGATCTACTTTTCTCTTATCAGCAGCCTTTGGGTTTTCAGACTAGATCCCTGCCAACACCTGCTCTCTCTGCTCAGTGAGTACTAGTGCTAGCATGCTAGTACTAACTCTAGCACAAGAACTAGCTCATGCACAATTCAAGGCTGCCTCCACTTTGCATCCCATGCACTTCCCAAAGCTAGCTTCTGCGTTTGCAGCGACCTGAGAAGAAATACTTGTTCCCTTCATAATTAGATTCACAGTAAATGCAGGAAGTGAAGCAAAAAGAACACAATGTTCAAAGCTGCCACTCATGGTTAAATAATTAGTCAATATTATGCTCAAATGCTGCCTCCAGTGTTCATGCCAATCTGTACAGAGATGCATTTGTCCTTACATTACTTTGGCGCCTCATTTCAGTAATTTCTATAAGCTGGCAGTCTGGCCTTCAGCAGAGAATGGGTCACACCACTGCTAATTCAGAGGGATTACTAAATACAAATAAGAATGGTAAGAGTTTAAAGGTGGTGAGGTGTTAGCAAAGCTTTGGTAAGTAATATATGCAAGAAATCCTTTCACCTGATTTTTATGAAGTAGGACTTGTCTAAAAACAAGGGGCTAATTAGCTGATAATTAATGCAGAACCATAATCCTGTTTGGTCTACATGCCTGGTATAGTTATACATACAGAAGCGCTATCAGTTCCCAACGAGAGGGATTCAGTTGGTTCACACTGCATAGGAACCCACTCCTTTTGCTCAACAGTCAGTAATACTGTGGGTCCTGATAGGATCCTGAAATGCTTTCCCAGTCTGGAAACAGCAGTTCACTGAGGCGCTGCTCGAGCTAGATATTTATGTCATTCCTTCCAGTGCAACTTTTCTTGTGTCTGTACTTTTCCCCCTAGCATTTGTGTGTGCTAGAAGTGTTTCCTGACAAAAGGAGTCATCATGGTTTACAGCTGACTCCTTTGGAGTTCTAGGTGATGCCTGAATGGATGCAGTTCCTTATCTAAATAAACTAACTTAGAAAGAAGCACAAAACATTTTATAAGCAACACGAACATGTATAGACTAACTCCTAAAACATTCCTGCATCACCTGCACAGCCTTTCTAAAACACTTCCATCAAAGGAATGAAGAGTATGTCAACATTTAGCTTAATCACCTAGCAGCTGCATGGTTGCCTAGCTCATACCTAGTTAGGCTGTAGAAGTTTCACTTCTACCTCATGACACCCAAAGGCAGGAGTACGGATTTGAATTAAGTTACTCTGTTGTAAAACAGAAGCGTAAAGAAAAGCCATCTCTGGCATACAGCACCCCTTCCAGCTCTGCTGGACTACAAAGCCCCTTCCTGGAAGCTGTCCACAAGGAACGACATCATGGTCTTAGGAAAAATTTGCTTCCAATGCATTTCACCAAGACTGAACTCAGTAAGGGTCAATAAAACAGCCACACACCACAGATGCAACAATAAATGGTAATCTGCAGCTTGAAGAAGCCCAACCAAATATCAACTTCTTTTCGTAATGTTGCTTGCTCCTGAAGAAGAGCCACTTCTCCCTGATCTTTGTCTGGTGCAGATACTACTCTATCTTGGGCTACTAAGAGCACTGCTGCTAAATCCAAGAGCATGTCTCACAACCATGTCCTGTAAACACATCCAACTAGCTAAGTGAAATTCTAATTTAAAGCACCTGTTGGATATAGAGACTAACCAGCACTGAGGTAGTGGCTGTGTGCCTGAACACTCTGCATAACCTTTAAGCATGTGAAAGAGGGGGGAGAGGAGAAACACCAATAAGAGAACTGTGAAATGATTCATTTTGTCTGAGTTTTACTATGCATGCCTGACAGTGACTTCATTAACCAGGTAGTTCACATCTGGGTTGCGACCCTCCCCTGGCTGCTTCATCCATCCACACAGGTTGGGGGAGGAAAAGAGAGAGATAGAGGATCAAAATTAGAAACTATTTATGATTGTTGAAGTAGAAAATTAATTGCTTCTCTTCCCCTTCTTCCCCCATTCTGAAACACGCCTCCCAGGGAAATTTGTGCTGAGAAGTCCTTGTGAACAAACACATGGAGAGTAACAGAACATAGTCCATATGTACTAGCAACCAAAAATAAACTGAAGTCTGAAATGCATACACTCAAGTAGATTCATAATGTCTATCTCTATGCCATGGCAACAGATGGTCAGTGAACTGTTACAAGACAGACCAAGACTAGTTAAACAGATGGGGAGTATTATTTTTATACTGGTTTATAAGTGAATATTTAAGTTTCCACTAGGTTATCTGAATTACCATTGAAGGAACATACTCCTATAGTTGCCATCCAGCCAAAATCAAATTGCGTGGAAGCTTTTACCCAAGAAAGCTACTGACATTTCTTCTTATGGCCTTTCGCTGGTCCTACTATTACCTGTAGCAAAACCCTCTCGGACCTCAGCAGGGATGGCCCAACACTGTATGCCTCTGGAATGCCCTGTTTCTGCCTACAGCAGCCTGGCCCATTTGCTCTCCTTTGCCGAGTTGCAGAGCTCTGTCCAATGCTGAGACAGTTGCAGTGGTGGTGGTGTGAGAGCCACAGGGCTCCTTTGGCTGTATCCCCTCATCGCTCTTCCTTCAGCAGGTTTTGTCTCCATCATTAATTCACAAAGCAGAAAGGATCTAAACAGCTGGAGCTCAGCTCAGGGGCTGAGTGGACAGAGGTGGCTAGCAAGAGCCATTACAGAGGGGGAAAAGGAAATGGGGCATTTTATAAAAGATATGCATTTAAAGACTTGTCCATGTTGAAGGAATGCATGAGAAAGACCAAAGACACAGCAGACACTTGCCCACTTTTGCAGTTTGCATTATTTTTTTTGCAAGTCTCTTGCCTACAGACACACTGGTCAGGTTCACTTCCCTCAGGATTTATGCAGAACATCTGGGGTCACAAGAGGGCAGGACAGACTAAAAAATAAGTTAATTAACAGCTCACAGTACCTTAAATCACATACAAAAACCTAAGCCAACATTTGCTGAAGACACTGACACATCTTGCTGCCTGACATCTCAAAAGAACTGTGCTTTTTTAAAAACTACTGAACACCCTTTGACAACAAGAGCAAGAGCAGCACTCTGTTTTCAAGGCAGGCAGGAGAATACTGGAGACAACCACATTTACTTCATTGCTAGAGGGAAAAGTTCTGTAAGTGCCCATAAACTGAAAGATTCTTCTGCCTGCAAGATTCCTGGTTCACATCTGCCCTACACCTTTTTAGCAAGTCCTGCAGTGGGCAAACGCAGATTAGTTAACCTCCAACTAAACCAATTTTTTAACAACCCAAGGGATGCACAAAGGCTTCAAGTGTGACTGCGACTCAGGCCTCCCTTCAGCATGACTGCTGCAGTCAGATGTGGTCACAATTGTTGGAACGGTGCTTGGTTTTGAAATCCCACCATCCAAATCCATTTCTTACCTTTCAGAGTGACCATTATATTCTCACTGTTTGAAATACTGCTGACTACTTCTGTGAAGCTGCAGGGGTTTGCCTGCAAGCCTCAGAAGAGCTTGTACTCGTACTTCTTTATAAAGGAGTTCTACTTCATGGTTGCATTATCTGTCCAGCTGCCATCAGAAAATAGTGCTAAAGAAAAATGAACCTCTCTTTGCAAGTATTTATTCCTAATTTACTTAGGGCTAACAGTATCCAGTGACAAAACCAAAAAGTTCTCCTTGAAATATTTCATTTACCTAACAGCTTGAAATCTCCAGGCTGAAGGTTATGTGCACACACGTGCCTTTGTGCTAAGTCTTCAATTAAAGAAAATATAAAAGCTTTGCAGTTTAGCCACTGGGAGACTTCTAAGCATTCACAGCCTCATTTCTTTGCACATGAAATGTTAATGGGGCAACCACGCATGGCTGGCTCCAGAAATAATGGTTCAGATAACAGCGGCTTTCTGATACCTATCACTGGGCTTCAGAGGTGAGGGGGCCTGCCTCACTTCATAGTTGATGACACCTTGTCAGCACGCCACGTTCTCCAAGTCAGTTCAGGAGTTCATTACATCTAGATACCACCCTTTTTGCTCTCTGTCTCATGTTTATTAATGCCATGCACAACTCGGTCATTCATCAGGGAAGATGGAGTGGTGTTCCGCAGCAGGCAGACAGCCTCCAGTTGATCCACTCACTGCCCTGGTTGGAGTTCACCACAGGGCTTTTAATTTTATGAATTTATTTATTACAATTCCTGAAAGTCCAATGCTGTTACAGAATAGACTCATAACTGTACCTGACAAAGGTTTAGGGCTTGTCAAAATTGGTCTAATTTGTATGTTGTGTAAACAACATTAAAAGTTTGGAAGTTTAGCATTAAGCCTTCAGTTATTATAACGGCATTTTAAAATATGCATGACTAGAGAGATATTTGCAGAATACATTATAGTTAGCATGGCTGATAGCCAGCACAGGCAAGTAGTCTGCACTGCACTACTCTGTTCTGTTCCACATATAGGGCAGCAACCTATTGATGCTCTCTTAGGCCAAGCATCATAGTTGAACACACTCTGCTGTAGAAATAAGTTTTATGAGACCCTCTAGCAATTACACAGAAAACGCTTTGTGGTTTTGCTTGGTAGTTTAAAATAAACTCAACTGAGGAATTGGCAATACCAAACCCACTTGCAAAACCTAGCAGGGGCTTTAGGCCTGATGCACTAGAGATCAATGTTTTGAAATCCTCTGCATTAAACTTACACTGCTTTTACTTCTTTCACTTGGGCATGCTTTGACATCCTGTTTCCACTCCTTCCATCTCAGTCTTTTTAACATACCCTCTCCATGCTCTGCTTTGGGTACCAGCAAAAAAGAATTGCTGGGAAAACAAGAGCAAGATTTTTCAAGAATATAATCCCAAGTATATAGTATAAATGTGTATAATACATACAATATACACATATAACCAACAGTATAGCTATACAAACACACAGTCATCTATAAAGCATCTAAATCATGAATATAGGTAACTTGGTGAAGCAAGCTCGAAGTGCTACCAGAACAGCATTTGCAACATCAAGTCACTTCAGCATTTGCAACATCAAGTCACTTGTCTGTGTGCCTGATACAGATGCAGGAAATTTCATCTTGGGCCTGTGTTTCTAAACTCATCTTGAAAGACAACAGCATCCAGCCACTGGAACTGTGATCTTCCAAGACAGCAAGGCAAAAAGGAAAGCATGGCTCAGCACTCTATACCAAGACATAAGACAACCCTGTGCTGTAATTTTCTTGATTTACCGCATGCATGTTTTATAGCAGCTCTGGTCAAGTATGAGAATGCAATTTGCAGTAAGATTGAAAAATACAAGGACATTTAAAAGGTCTTTGCTGTGACTCAATTTCACTTAAGGGAAAAAAATTGGTGCTTACTATATCAGAGGTGAAATTTTAGCTCAGCCAGTTTAGCCAAGGGCCAGGTTTTCAATTCGTAATTTCTCTTCAGAGGTTAACACAATCTACAATTGGATTTCTTCTCACAGCCTGATTTTATCTCTGGAGAATAGGGCATTTTTTGGGAGAAACCCAAACGTGACCCTTCCACTGCATGAATATACAAGATACATAAGATAACTATTGTTTAAATATACTACCACAGAACCACTGTGCCACAGTTTTCAGAAACAGCAGTCAGCTGAAGCTTGGAGGATGACCAAGTCCTTGCTTTTCAAGAAAAAAGGAATGATACCTAAAATAACTTTAACAGCTAAACCCAGCTAAAATCCATTCGTCTCTGTTAAATAGAGGTTTATTCCTGAAATGCACTTTTTAGACACTTTATTTGCAATCTAATTCGGAGTTTTATGGACCAACCTGGTGTTATGGTGGTTGCTAGAGCAGTTATACTAGTTGTTACAATTATATCTTCCTTCTAGCCAAAGCAATAAACTTTCCCACTTGTTGCATAATGCTGCAATTACTCCATAAACTCTGCTAGTCAGTTCATTGACTGCAAAATAAGTAAGTGTCAATGAGAGCCATTGGCCTGTACAGAGAATGAGAATGCAAATGGCAACCAGGGGATTCACCAAACAGATTTATGGAAGAGAGTTTATTGGCCATTATCAAAATGTCCACAAGATTCAAACTTCCCTCAGCAAATAAAATTTGCAGTTGTAAAACAACAACATCGTAATGGAACTTTTCACTGCAGGATGTTAAGAGGGAGAGAAAGAAGCACTGCTGTGCTCAGGGAGGTCACGCTCACCCCCACTGCTGCCCTCTGGGCCTTAATTCCCTTTCTCTAACCCCCAGGGTTACAAACATCCCCTTGCTGGTTGGCCTCTATAGGACTGGGAAACGCTCAAACTCTCTCAGTGGTTTGAAGAGAAGCTCTCGCTCTGACTAGGAAGGAAGAATATGGACAAAATGCCAGCAAGTTGTTTTCTATCTTCAGTTTCTTGGACTACTGCACACTATCAAAAGCCTTTTGCTTCTTCAAGCCCTGCAGTTCCTCTTCAGCTGATCTGTAAAGTTGTTTCATCAACAAACTCCATATAAACTCTCAATGACAAGCCTGGAAGATCTATGATTTTTGTCATCTTTAAATAGCCATTTTTAAAAGAATAAAAAATTGGCAAGTTGCTGAATTCATTTGCTGGGAATTGACACTGATGGCAGCTAAGGGATAATGTGGTGACCTGCTATAATAACGGCCAGATAAGAGCTGGCAATAAACTGCAAAGGGAACCGGATTTTAGGTCAAACATTTTCAAATTCACATGCCTTAAGTCAAGCTTTGAAATGCATCTGTAAACACTAAATCAGAGGTCAGCTTTTCTGAACTGCTGCATCCCTGCAACCCCTATCAAAGTCAAATGCATTGTGCTATGAAAAAATATACCTTGGGCTGCTTCTTTAGTAGCCAAATATAGATGTATACATCTAATGGTGGGTGCCAGAGAGAAAAAACTGGCCTTAAAGGAAAGAAAAATTAGAAGAGAGATTGAAATGTGTTACAGCTGCAGTATCACTCTCTCATTGCACAGTTATTTCTAATGAGAAAGATCAGCTTCTAACTTGTGCTTGCAAAACTAGGCCTAGATTTTATATTGTATGAAAAAATCAACATTTGGCAACAGAACTGCAGATTTCCTTCTTTTTAAGAACAGAGACAGGGCAGCCTTGGTCTCAAACCCTCCCAAATCTACTCCTAAAAGCACTGCAGCTTACCACCCCCATGGCAGGCCCACACCTCTATTGATATCAAACTTGCCATGGAGGAAACATCTTGACAGGGCAGGCTTGACAAATGTATGCTGGGAGAGCCTGGGTGGCACCCATACCAGCAGGAACTCAGTGGGTATTTGGTAACAGCAGAATTCCCAACCAGATGTAGCCTTTGCTAGGAGAAGTGTCTGGGAGTTACTTCCTGGGATATACTTAATCCTGTTTTGCTGATGGGTATGGGATGACATGGTCTCCATCCCTCCCAGCCTTTACGTTTCTGAGATTCAATGAAATGAGGCGTCTTGGGTGATGCCAAAGCAACTGGCTGTTTCCTCAACAATGTACATTTTTGACAGAGAGATGTTCAAATTGCTCCTCTCCACCAGCAGGAAAGACTTTTGGCATCCCCTGCTGCTCTCCATGCTGGAAATCAAGAGGAAAAGTGTAGCCAGAAAGGGAGATACAGGGACCTATTAGTTACATTCCACTGTCACTGGGGTGTTTCCCTACTCGTCTCCCTATCTCTTTCCACAAGGTCATTAGGTGACCCCTACTTTCCCTGTAACTGTTGGTCACCCATTTGTTCCATGTTCCCCACTGCTGCAGGACATGGCATGTAGGAAATGATTCTCCACAGAACTCACATATTTCAGCATAAGCAACCTGGCCAGCTGCAAATCCTACAGGACAAAATGTGGCTCTAATCAACAGATTAAATACTGAGAAACCTGAGTGCAAGGTAGGTGCCAGAACCCACAGCCAGTGAAAGTTGTTACGCACTGGAGGACATGGCCAGACCAGGCCATGGCCAGATGAGGCTTTGAGCCTGAAATGACTGTGATGGGAGTAGCATGTTTTCTCTATTTAATGCATTACTGTTTCCTGGACTATGTGGTTACAACAGTGCAGGTGACAGTGCAGCTGAACAGTGACACCACATACCACAAAGACTAACTTCTCATAGCTGTTCTTGGGGTGGAAGAGGTGGAATCTGATCATGGCTTTCATCTGATCAGTCTTGGTAAATTCAACAGACTGCTAAATGAGGTGCAGAAATAACAGAAGGATTGTCCCTTGCTTGAAACTGTTGCAGTCTCTTGAGCTCAAGGAAGGGCTGTAGTATCAAACGGAAGTGCAAACCTCATGTCTGTAAAAACTGTCTCACAGGCAGTAGGAAACTATGCTTCATTAAATAGCAACTCAGCACCTTGCACGTGCTGTGTTTTGTAGTGTAACAGGAACAGCAATGGCTCAGGTTGACATGATAAGCTTGGAAAAGACACAGGAAGATTTTTCAAAGCATTTGACAAGTAGTTTTGCAGTTATTCCTCTGTGGTTTCTTGGGTCTCTCTGCTAGAGCTCCATCAAAACCCTTCAGAGTCATTCTAACATAATTCCAAGCACTGGGGGACCTACCTAAGTGCTATCCTATGCAACAGCCATTTCAAAGCTGCTTTTGTTTGTGATAGACATGAATCCTTACTGCCCTGCTTTCCCTGGGTGTCCCTCAGTTTTGGTTTGCTCCTGGGGGGAACAGGGCTTCTATGCTTTTTCAGTGCTTGCTCCTCTACTTTGGTCAGAGTTTCTGCTTTTTCCTGCTAAAACTTTCTACCTTCTCTTCTTTATATAGGAAGTTTTATCAATGGTTCAGAGGGCAACATACCTCTAGAATGACCGTCAAACCAAGATCTTGCTGTCCTGTTAACATATCTATATTTCTGACTCTAGCTCAGGATAACAGAAAATTGGAAATGTGCAGACACAAGATACCTCTGCCTTTTATTTGCATTTTAGGTGCTGCAAGGACATAAAGAAGACAGTATTTCTTTTGTTCTTCTAAATGCTGCAGGTTCTGCAAGACCTGTCTCATAGCCAGCCCCACAGATGGCAGAAAATGCTGTTCACGTATGTAGCTAGCTCTGGAGAAACTGTGTTTAGTAATGCATCTCTGAGAGGGGATTTTTCACAGAAGATGCAAAACAAAGTACTTGATCCCCTTGTGATCACTGCTGCCAATATGTCCTAATGTTACCCGCCGTGCCAAATCACAATTGCTAGCATTCAATTACACGGCACTATCTCCTAAGTGCTGGGCATCCCAAACCAGGCAACAGCAGCGGGGTGCGCTCCTTCTGGAAAGCAGGTGGACAGGCACGTCTTCTGAGCACTGCAAGTATGCAAGAGAAAAATAACATTCCCTTTCTTGGGAACTTATTTTGGGTGGTTGAACATTTCACAAGGAGAAACTGTTAGTGCAAACACTGAAAAGGTCAATCTCTAAATAAACACGGACAGAGTGATGAAAGGGGTTAGTTGTTATTAATGAAGCCAAGATGATCACAAGTCAAAAAAAGCAAAGCAGCAATGACAACAGAGAGCTATGAGCACGCTAGAAACTTCGGCATGGTCACATGTGAAGGTACAAAAAGCAAAAGTTATATTCCCTAGCCTGAGATGGAAGATGCCCCCCCAAAATCCTTCTTTATTTTTCCCTGGAATTTTCAGCTACTGTCACTCAGTTAAGGAGGATCAGCAACTGGTTTTGCACTAGAAACCAGCATCACCTACTTCCACATAAATAATATACTCATATTAAGACAAACGATGAAAACAAACCTAATTTGCACCCACTACACAAACCTTGTTTTATTTTCATGCCTGAACAGGATTTCCCTCCAAATCATATGCACATTTCTC
Organism: Nestor notabilis; assembly: GCF_000696875.1. Lineage (NCBI taxonomy): Eukaryota > Metazoa > Chordata > Aves > Psittaciformes > Psittacidae > Nestor > Nestor notabilis. The sequence goes on from NW_009940496.1 coordinate 112,156, forward strand.
CCTGACACATAATACCAGTAAAACATGGTGTGCAGCTCAAATTAAAAGAAATCTGTAAAGTTAATTAAGAAAAACAATAAACAAACAAATGAATAAACAAGATGATGACAACATTAGACAAAAGATAATTGAAAATATGTAGGGA
>NW_009940496.1:112331-129212 GCF_000696875.1 Nestor notabilis
ATTCTATCCAACGTTTTCCTATTTTATGGTGTTTACTTTTGGGACCTGCTTGTTTACCAGTCGTGGCAGTGTTACATTGACTCGAAATACGTACTTTACAGAAAATGCAGAACTGTAGATGTTACAGATCAGTTCTTGGCTCTGAATTTAAATTCAAATCTGATTATGTATCCCAGTTAAAGACTGGCCTCCTTATAATAAGCTAAGCCTCAAACATCAGCACAGTCAAAATTTGGCTCTATAGCTTGTAGCTTGACCCCAGGTAAACCTCAAACAGAACCATTTGTGGTTCAAACCAAACAAACAAACAAAAAAATCCCTTAATGTTTCTGAGTCATCACTTTGCATTAGTTCAATTTTCAAAGGTGGATTTGTCTCAGTTTGTCAGAGAGCTGTTGGTGGGATCATAAGTACTTTGTGGCTCAAAGGTGATTTGTGCAGCAAGGACGCCACTTGTATGGAGGGAGACCTATGTGAAAACAGCCACATGTTCACATCACACAGAGCCTCATGTGCAAGCCTGTGAGTGGCTATTTGCAACTGCTCAGAGTGGGGCCCTAGCTCACTGAGAACAAGAGCACTTTGGACATTCCTGTGAATATTAAACATTTGCTAAAAGGGCAGGATGACGTCTTCCCTCGCACAAGTAAAACCTCTCCATGCCATCTCACGTTGTACTGTACATCTTGTCCTCCTCCTGGTGGCACCCATCCAGGACAGTGTAATTAGAGGACACACGGCAAGACAAGAGCAAACAATATGGCAAATATGCACAGATCAACAGCCCCAGCTGCACATGTGCTAGGGTCCCAGCAGAACAAAGGTGCTCAAGAAAAGCCAGCAGCTTCGTAGTCACTGAATGACAGTGGGAAGTTCTCCCAAGCTAAGAGTGGGACCAGAACAGCTCATGCACTGATGGGAAAATGAGTAGGTCTCCCAAGATGCTACTTGTATATGTATATATGTGGCACCAGCAGATTCACAAATGGCCTGGATAAAGACAGCAATGGATGAACACAATGGCCTTCTACAACATGGGACTGCAGAAAATGGGGAGTCTAACAATCTCTTGGGTTGGGGGAAAAAATGTAAAAAAAGAAGAGACTGCTGGTATTACAGATCATGCTGCTGAGGAAACAGGAAAGGACACAGCAATGAACTGCTGGAACTTGCTGCTCCAAGAAATAAGCAGGGCAAACACTGCTGGGTCAACAGAGCATCAAACACTATGGAAGTCTGGCCCTGGTCTTGACCTGTCGCCTCTAGGTTAAAAGGTTTGTATTAAAACAAGAACAGCAAGGTGCCCAGTGCTTTTAACAGAAGCCAGCTGCAAAAATTCCTTCTGATATGTTAGAAGAGTCAAGAGGCAGAGAGAGAAAGAATAAGGAGAAGGGAATATGTACTTTCATGAATCAGCAAGTACTAATGTGTGTTGCGGTGGCAAGAGAGTGAGAACAGGGAAAGATCAAACAAGCATAGCTGACTATGCCTTGAGCTACACTCCAAGCCTTTCTTGAGGTTTGCTCTTTCAGTGCCATCCACACGAGGAATTCTGGGCTTGCTCCATCGTCACACTGCCCTAGCCTCTGGACTAAGACAAGGTAACTGATATATTTACATGCTGTGCTATCCTCTAATAAACAACACTAGCAAACTATCAATCGAGGTTTTACTAAAGGCAGCTGGTGACTGCTGCCTGTCCCCTTTCCCTCATGCTCTGAAAAAAGCAGGCAAGACAGTTGCACTCTGATGTGCAAACCCATGCACACAAACTCATTCATTTTTTTTCTTGCTGCCCCATGCCTGTGCATCCCAGCCAGTGAAGCAATGTCATTCTGAAAGTCATCACAACTCCAGCTCCTGGCCTAGGCTCACCATTGATGCCCAGCAGCTCCCAGGAGGACACCCAGACATGGCCCTTCAGTGCTTCTCTGACAACCCACTGCAGCAGGAACAAAGGAAAACCTGAAAGACTCACTGAAACTTGGATTTGGCAGTTTGGATGGCCTCACACAACAGCCCTCAGACCTGGCAGGTGACATTAACAACTTCTCCTTTTAGGAGGAAGCACAGACCACTGCGTGTCAAAACCTCTGGGTTCACTTCCCCACTTCAGCATCAACTTGGACTTGGGCAAGTTAATTCACCCAAGCAAGGTTTGCTTTCTCCACCTGCATGATGAGTGCCAGGTCTTCAGTGGCATTCTTACGGTACTTCACTGGTTGCACACAGAAGTCCCCATGCTTCTTCCCTTGCAGGCAGATTTAGAGATCCCACCAGTGAAAAGAATGGGACACCTGAACTGCACATGCCTTGGGTAAGTAGGTTTATGCAGGAAACCAGTGTGGAACAGCTCATCCACTGTAATCCCCAAGAGAAAGGAAGATAATACAGGGTCCAAGCCACCAAACAAAGCTGGCAAATTCTTTGATCAGAGTGTGCTAAGGGCTGACATTAGACCACTGAAACTAAACTACATTTTGGTTGACAACATGTCATTGCCCGTGTTCAGCTGAAGGCTGTTAGTTGCAGTCCTCAGGATTAGTACTTTGAACTTCATGGATAGAAGGCATGAAAGGAGCAGAAATCGTGGGTGAACAGCCAAAACCAAGAACATGGGTAGAGCTCTGCAAGTGCAGTTACCCTGCTGATATTTGCCTGCATACATGTGCATGCATGTGGATGTTAACATCCCACAGCAAACCCCAGACTCAACACATGTCAGGCAGTTGCCAGGTTGCTTCCTTTTGTCAGGTAAGCTTTTATATTAATTCTTGTAGTTTCCTAATTTATGAGTCCTCATGGTTTTCCCAGCACTCAAATCTCTTGGGCTCCTGTCAATCTAAATCTATCCAGTGATGATCACACAGGTCTGAGAAAAGCTGCACACCTTTGCTAAGGAATCAGTCTCCTGTAATTCAAGTGAAAAATCAGTGCTGGGGAAGAAAGGCGTTTGCAGAACAGCTGAGGGAGATATGAGGGGGTATGAAACCATCATCAATAAACTCTCACCAGCAAAAGCTCAGTGTAGCTGCCTTGCTTACTGTCATCACAGTGCTCTGGACCTTGTACATTGAACCTTGCTTGCAGACCTTGTATATATTCATCACTGAGGAGGAATGAACAGCTGCCTTTTGTGCAGAGTATTAAGAGAAGCAGGAAAAAACCTCTCTCCAAGAAAAATAGGATGTGAGATACAAAGAAATTCTTCTGGGAAAAATCAGGAGTAGGGGTCTTAGAAAGGAAGCTTAGGAAAAAACACGTATCTGTAAAAATGGCCCAAGCGTTCGATATTATTTCTGCTTTGTATCTTGTGAAGATCCTGACACCTATCTTTGCTCTCTACCTATATTGCCAACAGTCCTTTCTCACCAGTCCCACATCACTGGTGGTGTCTGCGCACAAACAACCCCCATCAGTCACATTCCACTCTGAAAGCTACAGCAAACTGCCCCACAAATGGATAGGTATCCATTTGACTGCTGTGTGTCGTTTACTTGAGGTATTCTGTTACTGCATTGCTCTTCCTGCTTCTTTATAAGAACCCACACATGGATACCTTATTATACGGGAAGTAAAACATGCTTGCTCAGAATCAGTCTCATGAAAGAAAGTATCAAAAATGTTAAGGCTAGTATACACTAGTCCAAGTTCACGTACATACCAGCAAGTACAATGTGTCCATTCCCACAGAGCTAACCATAAAGTCACTGTAACACTAGAATTAGGTTCAAGGTGCAATTGTTTTAGGCAGGCACCGAATAACAGAACAGAAGAGGCTACGCTGTAATTTACTGAGTCTCCTAGCTGTAGCCTGAGAATCCCAGATGACAAACACATTTAGCCTCTGGCCTATACTCCCAGCTGTTACTAAGTCAAAATAGTTGCTCCAAAGTTAATACAGTTATACCGACATCACTTTGGTCCAGTATACATACCACAAAATGGTGACATGTATGTTACAATTTTAAGCACCTTCATAGCTTAGATCAAACACACTGCTAAAATATTATTCTATACATATTCTGTATATGGGCTTCATGTATGTGGTGTTGTGTCTGTTGCAGCTTTTTGGGATGTTTGTGTGTTTCCATTCCTGGCTTCTTGTCTCATAAACTTGCAACAGCTGGAATTACTGTACAGAGATAGCCTGGCTCCAGCTGCAAAACAGTTCCTTTCATAAATTTGTTTTACAGCCTTCTAAAGCCAAATGGAGCATAACATGGTCACCAAACGTCTGATGAGCCATCCCAGATTGAACACCAAAGGAAACTGGTTGAACGATCCTGAACACTGAGCAACAACATTTATCCTCTTCCTCATTTGCCACATTCTTTGCATCTGGTTCACCATAAAACATGCAGATGCTTCAGTAACAGAAAAACCCAGGATGGTAGTAGTCATGCCCGATCTCACTGTCCTTTCCGCATACTTGGCAACAAAATAAAACAGGGACTTACACCATGGCAAGGCACTGTGTATTCCAGCTCTAAGCATACACTCAGCAGACGAGAGAGTGGGTCACATTCATCCTAAATCCTGTCAAAGTCCTCAGATCCAGACAAGGTCAGAATGGTGCTCTGTTCCTCAAGGCTAGCAGGTAAATACCTCACTGTCCTAAAGCTAACTCATCCTTAAAAGCATATGACTTGGTTGATTAATCCATTCTTCACCTCTGAGGCAACCTTTTTATCTCCACAGCACAGATACCTAGCTATCCCTTTGTCACTGCATCAAGACACAGACCGATGGAGGAGAAAGCCATGTGGCTGCAATCCATGTGATTCTGGCTGAGTTACTTTCTCCATCTGTGAATATGAGGAAATGACCACAAAAAGCAGTATTGCCATACACCTTTAAGAGGCTTTGTGAAGAATTCAGTTAAGATTCATAAGAGGGCTCTGAAAATATAAACCACTATGTAAATGCTAAAAGTTAACTGTTTTTAATAGCCACAGATTTAAGAGAGGTCTTTTCTTCATTTCCATACAAAGGTGCAGAAATATCCTTCATTGCAAATAACCACTGTGCCTGCTGTGAGAGGCTCTGCACATGATTTCAATTGCCTTTCACACAGAAAATAGGAATAATACTTTTAATTTATAGACTTTAAAACTACTTTGCAGACAATCAAGTCTCAAAACCCCCACTGTGATACAAGAGGCAAACATTATATACCTGTTTTACAGAGGAAAGTAAGAAGGAAAAAGGTTAAACTACCTAGGCTAGAGCCAGAAAGGAGACATTTGAGAAATCAGGCATGCTAGCAAGGCCTATCTAGACCCACGCTTGCTCACTTGCTCTTCTTAGTAAACAGTTAACTCTTCTGCTCCCAAACTTCTATACAGCAGGGAGTACATACTGCATGGTAAGTATGGACATAGCTTTTATCTGTATTACCAGCATATTTAACCTTCTGTAGATACTTCTGTTGACCACAGACAGTGCCTGGAATTTCATGAGGCCACTTATTCCATTTTCTAGAATGTGGGGCAATAGAAAAGTTGTTGACAACTAAAAGTTAACCAAACATTTATTTTTAGAACCTAAGTCCGACGTTACGGTGTCTGGACTCATAACTACCCATTTCTCTGACATTAAGCTGAGCTACCACATGAGAAAATTGCTAGAATGATAGCATTTCCAGGGCATACTGAGTCACTGTCCAACATCTAAAATGGGAAATAAAATAATTTCTCAGCAACTGTCAGCACAGTGGGAGGCAAAGTTTGCAGGAAGTCAGCTTGTGCAGAAAAAAATCAGGTTTCTACTCTAAAACAGGTCCCTCAGCACTAAAAACACTTCTTTCTTTTTTTTTTTTTTAAATTTCCCAGTGATAGAAAACCAATTCAGTCCCAAGGACTTGATTTCTTCTGTTTAGAACAATTATTAAGTAGCACTAGCAAAAATATAACAGTGATAACCAGAGAGCAGCAGCAGTAGCATTGTGCAGACTCAGAAGCATGTATCACTTTTTGCTTTCACCTGATCCATCCCAGAGATGTGCCATGACTCCCTGCCTGGAGGCTCTTTCTGCCTAGTCCCAGGAGAAAGATGCTCATGAACCTTGTCCCCACCTGCAGCAGGAATTCCCAGCCCCAGTGAGACCACCTTGGCTTATCTCCTCAATGGCCCATGGGAAATACTAATGTGAAAGAGTAGGAAAGTCCCTAGGGCAGTGGTTTCCTGCCTCTTTAATTTGCATACCTGTTTTTTTTCCCTCCTTTGGACCTGTAGGCCCCCACGTAATGAATTTAAGCTTTTGACAACAGGCTTTCATAGATCAGGGGGAAGTACAGCTCAGTAGTAATTTGCTGACGCTTGGGATTTGCAAGGTGAAAGCCACCAATCTACTCAACAGGATAGCCTGTCCTCCAGAGAAGCAGCTGCTTACAGTCCCAGTTAACAATTAACTCCTAAATGGAAGCAGAAGGCTTGACGAGGGTTTACAACTGTGTCTCCTTTGTATTCTTTTTAAAAGGAGAAACAGATGTTTCCAACCACCACAAATCTCCATTCCACAAATCTCTTGCTCTGGCTGTTACCTTGGGGCAGTGACTTCCGAAAGCTGAATAAAAAAAAATAAACAAATTAATTGTTTTGCTGGAAGGTTCAGAAAAGAGTCAGAGGTTGAACACATTCCCTCACACAGCAGCATGTCTCCTGCCAGCTCAGATAGCAAGAGGCAGCATGAGAAAATCCTGTTCCAACACTGCATTTTTTTGCTGGTAATCAGGGTCTTCCAAGACTGCCAGTTCAACTGGAGAAGAGCCCTGGAAAGTCTTCTGCTTTGTCAGCGACATGGTCTCAAGCATAAACTGTCTCATCCGTCAAAGTACATAGTCTAGATGCTTTAGCTAGCATTAATTTAAATTTCTAAACAAACACCAGGCCCTAAAAATTTGTGTAATGGTGAAGAAGTTAATTTTATCCGAGATGTTTGTGTCCTCTCCTGCTTTAAATTGATGTCATCTCGATTTTAAAAAAAGGGAAGGGGGGGATTTTTGAGTGCTGCCTGAAGATATGCATTTGTATGCATTTTTCATCTTTTAACTAACAAACAGGAGGAAAAAAAGTTATTTTTGCTAGCAGCCTGCTGTGATATAAATAAAAATAATAGGTACGTTCACAGATTTGGAACTTTTTACAGCCGCTGCTGCAAAAAGGCAATTTTAATTTATAACCACAGAGTCTTGAAAAACATATAACAAAGACATAATAAAACGGAATGTTTATCCTGTGGCTCCCACTAGACCTCTTCCGTTCAATGGTTGTAACTAATGACTTGTTTTTCTACTTTTGTATTGGAAGCCTTATTATTGGGCTGCACAGAGCATACCTTATTTGATTTCCCTAGCAATGCCTGCACCTCTTGCTGAAGCCTGCAATTAGATGTTCATGAAATAATATTAAAATGCTGCATAATCTCATCTGTGGTCAAAAATTTAGAAAAAAAAAAAAAAAAGAAAAAAAGGAAAAATGAAAAGCCAGCAACAAACCCGCCCTGTTTGTATAATATTATACTGAGTACAATAGACTAATGTTCACTCCAGTGCATGTGTCCTTTTGACTAACCACTTCTATCTGACAACCTTTTTTTGGCAACAGAACACATTGTACTTTTTGGATAATTGACTGTGGAATATAATGTTGTTTATTCAAAAGCAGGTCACATAGAAATGAGCTTCCAGTTGTCTTTATCCTTTTACCTTTCTTGTCTTCATGCTGTTTGAATTTATGCTGAATTTCTTTTAATTACATATATGGTTTTAATTGCCATGCTGTATTTGTTCACCAGAAGGTGACCTGATGGTGAAAAGGTAAAGAAAGGTGGGTGGGAAGCTCAATTCAGATTTGAAAACTATATTTGGACATAATTACTAGTGTGCAATCTCACAAAGAAACAAACACAAGCACATGCATTTCCAGCACCCTCTGTTATCTTACAGGGCCACATTTGCCTGCAATACAGCTGTGATACTTCTTTGTACTTAAAATCTACTAGAAAGACGCATCCACCACTTGCTCAGTGATCTGGAAATTCAGCAGCAGCAAACCCCCCAATTTTATGCTTAAGCCGGGACAAGCACCCTCAGGGAAAATGATGTGGAAACACGTAGAAATTGTGAAAAATCTAGATTATGGGAAATGCAGTTAATGAAATGGGTTCAGGAGAAAGTTTTAACTGAAATATTCAAGTGAGGCCATGCAAGAGTTGATGTGTTTCTAAAGTAGGTTCTTGGGGAAGAGAGGTCCCAAATTAAGTGTTGTTTAACAGGAGGGAGAAAAGACTTTGATTGGACAAAGATAACGAAGAGCCCTTCTCTAATACAAGCTGGGGAAGGCAGAGGAGGGCACCTCTCCGATGCTGCTCATCAGACCAGGGGAACATGACAGTCTCCTAGAACTGTCTGCAAGATACTCATGAAACTGAGGTTTACAAATGTTGCAGGTCACTTCAGACAGATTTCTTCTGACCTCCAACTTAGACTGAAAAATAAAATCCACTGGCTTCCTGGTGACAGCCTAGAAGGAATCCATCAGTGGCATATGCCCAGCAGGAGCTTCCTTGGCCACTTTGCCAATTTTTTTATTTTCCCGGAAAAGTCGAGAGTTTTCATTTCAAGCTCTCTCACAGCAACAGAAAAGAAGGTCATAGATTTAAAGAGTGATCAGCTCTCACAAAGCTGGAGGAACCCCCTTGAAAAAATATCCTTCAGGTATTGGTAAAACAGAGTCTATGCAGTAACTAGGTGAAAATTATTATAGCTAATCTCTTGTATTATAGCTCAGGTGTGGCTCCATTTTACTGGTGACTAAAGTAATCCTAACACGTCAGTTTAAGTTACTGCCAATTCATTTGAGGAAATTTTGTTTGTTTGTTTAGAAGAAGATTTAATTGGGGGAGATGAGTGAATCTGTCAGTAATAATAATTCATCTGTCTGTCCTGGTGCTAAACCACACCATGGAAAATCCTTGCTAATGCTAGATTGATCAGCTAACACATAGCAGCTCCGCTATTCTAATTTGTTTTATGTAGCTGACTTTAGACAGCACATTTCAACCTGGACTATTTTGAGGACACATAAAACTAAGTCACTGCCCTTTTAGTGTGGATAAAGAGGCATATGAATACTACTATGCTACGAGAAACACACAGTTCATCTGACATTTTTTCCAGCAGAGAGAATACACTGCATCTGGAACAAAGAAGAAAATGTGATTGGAAAGTTTAGAGCCCTTAAATTAATTCCCTAGACAAAAAGTTGAGGCACCATATTCATAATACCACGTTATGTAACTTGCTCTGGAGCCAGGCAGCTACTAAGTGAAATAGTATGAGTTGTAAAAACAAAATATTGTTGTGAAAACAATTTTATAGCTTTATAATTCACTATTATTTTCATTTAAGAACAAAACTGTCAGTATAATTGTAGATTCTGTTTGCCTTGCAGGAGTTCTTTCAGCTTGTGATAGCAAAGCTCCTTGGTTTTTGAACTTTTTTCCCTCCCCACCCCAAAGGCTACTATTTAATTTACTATATTGTGTTTCTTTATAGTTACTCAGAGGTAAATCTCATCAGGAAGACCATTATGTGGTGGCCTAAGTTAGTTTAGTACCAGAACATTTACGATCAGCACATGTAACCATATATTGCCAACTATTTCTTACCATTACTCTTGGAGGAAAAAAATATTGTATCAGCAGCTGTTATAGACTACCTTTGACTCTTTATAACTGAATATTTATTTTAGGTGGGATCCTACGTGGCTTGCACTGCTCACTATGCACCATGATAATTTTCTAACTTGCCTGCTCAATGAAGTACTAGGCTCAAGAGTCTAGTTGCAGACAACCATACCTACCAACGAAGAAATGAGTCATCTTGTAATTTGTGCACAGCTCCCTACACAAAGTGGTGCTTTAGTAACAAACTATTATTATAATATGTGTACATGTGCCATTAAGAACCGGATTAAAACCACAAATATATTTCAGAGAGGTCAGTGGGAAAATTTCCCAAACATAGGATGATCCACTCCGAATTACATGACCAAAATATCACATCACCCAAAGCATCACTATGACATAAGGAGTTCCTTATCTTAACACTGGCATTACCATTGGGTCATAAGCCCAAAGAGCTTCACACCAGCTGGGCAGCCAGAGCCTTTCTCACCTTAAACAAAGGAGCCATCCAGCGACACCAAGATGCTCCATGTCTCCTTATTCTCCCCAGCTCTCCTGATAGAACTTAGTTTCCCTACCCATCCGTGTCCCAGCCTCATTGCAACGAACTTGACAGTAACACAGAGGTTATCTGGTAGAACAGCTTCACCACATGCTCTGGTGCCTCAGCTTTAGAAGAATTACAGTGTGGTTGGACTGTACTGTATTCTAAAAGGGAAGGAAACAGCTCCTCTGGTAATCAGCAGCACCATCACACAGAGCATGCCTGTGAATTAAATGTCACTGACTCTCATGGGTGCTGCTTTTTGCACTGAAAGCTGTAAACCAGTAGTGAGGTCAACCATCCTTGCCTCACTGTGCTACAGATGAGGCTGCCCATTAGAGACCCGAGCTTAGCTGGCCCCAGGGTTCAGGCAAGCACCACTGCTTGAAATCCAGACAGCCTCCCCATCAGATGTTCCTTCCCACCATTTTATGGCCTCAGATACAAAATCCTCATTTGTAACATGATCTGGCAGTATCTGCCAAGGTAGACACGTGGTTATCAAGAGTTAAACAGCACAGAAACAGAGCCCTTAATTAACTTCAAGGTTGCCCCATGCCTTACCATGTATGGAGGCATTGTCCTCAGCTTATTTTAAGAAGGAGCAAGAAAGAACATCCAGGTATTATGCCAAAAGCCTCTTTCTCAATTATTCGTGTTATATTACTAACCCACTGCGGTTGACCAAAGGCTAAACCTGCAAAAGCTGCAGCCTGAAGCCATATATTTAAGTTGGTTTCTCAGTATACGCTGACCTTACTTGCTCCTGCAACTGTAGGCTCCCTATTATCTTTAACTTCAAGGTAATTGTTTGGCAACTAGCTGTTTCTCTATTTCAGGAAAGCAGCCCAAACATATGATTCCTAAGAAAGAAATCTGATTAATTTTTCTGTCTTCAGCTGGTTCCTGCTAGTATATGGAGGACTGAAATAAAAAAAAAAATATAATGCAAAGAACAAATGGTAAAGCTCTGAAATGAAAATGTTAAACACACTACAAGCCAAAAATTGGGCTCTTTCAAAATTTTAGGGTATAAACCAGGTTGTGTCAGATTCCTGCAGCCAGGATAAGCACGCCATTCTGAAAACACCTCTTTGCACCTCTTGGCAGCAACTTTTCACCTGAAAATCCTGAAGAAATCTAAAGATTTTGATGCAAAGATTTATAATACCTTGACAAGGAAAACATTATTCTCAATGCCACAGAGTACTACCAAGTCCTAACACTGAGCTTCACATCTCATTGTTAGACACTACTACTTGCCGCCTTCCCCTTCTCCTTGCTTTAACAGAAGCAACGGCATTTAATTTAATCCACCCAGAAGCAATGACAGAGTCAGCAGCTGATATACAGCTAGTGCTGGTTGGAACTTGGAACTACTGTTTTGTGAAGAATGTCAACATTTTGACATTTGTTGCTATTCTCAGGGTAGAAAGGAACTGCATATTCATCTGGAAATTTTGAAATGTCATGTTGAAATCGCAAATTCAACTCTGAATCTTGGAATTTCACCTTTTATTTCATTTTACATTAGCTTTCTGTCTTTTTTAATTCATTAAATGCCAAAGTAGAATATTCCAAATAAGCCTTTTTTATTTTACTTGGGTTAAATGCTTTATTTTAGCATTTTAAAAGTATGGGAAGCTACTGTCTCACACTGATAGAAAACCAACTTCAACCATCATTTTACACAGTCTCTGAATCCTATACAGTGGAAATATTCAATACATGACTTTAGGGAAGAGGACACTTGGGTGGAGATATGAGATTTTGGGGGAGAATATACACAAGGGGAGACAGACAGTGCACAGCAAGTTGCCTGCCTTTCTCCACAAGCAAAAAGCAACACTAAGAAAGAATATATCCCTGTGACAGCAGGAGGGAATCTGGCAGATTGCATTTATTCATCTGCAGAGAACAGTCACTAGATTAACAGCAAACAGCAAGAGTATTAGTCTCAGTTCAAACGGAAGTGCCGAAGGTATCTACTTTATGTGAGTGATGGCAGACTGTAAAAATTATTAAACCAGTACAAGAGAAGTGCATCAGTCATAGCAAAGGATGCTTGTGACCAGATGTTTCTGAGGCAAAGATGAAAACTCCAAGAGAATGTCTCCATCACAGGTATTAAATCAGTGGAAAAACTGACAAAAGCTGTGTAAAATGAGAAAAAAGTAAGCTGTCACAGTCCCTTTTTGTGCATTACAAGTTTTATGAGACCATGTCGATGCTGGTGGCAGCAAGCTGCAAAGAAACACCACTTCCAGCAGCGCTGAAACAATGCAGTGGTTGAGGTCTGCTAATCATGAGCGGCCACCACCCCCCAAACCATGTCAAAAGCATAAGTTGCCTTGTTAATTTTACCTTCTGATTTCCAGCTGTCTTCCTACTTAATTGCCACAGCACTCACCTAAAATAGTGCACAACAGTGAAGGCCTGTCTGAAGAGAATGTCATGCTCCATATGCACCAATGCTTGTATATGTGTAAATAGGGACAATGTGGCTTATGGCTGGTGTGAACTAAGAGGGTTAGGGAACTTGTATGCTTGGACCATGTCAGTAAAACCAGACACAGCTACCACAAGGATACTGCTCCCTTGCTCCTTCCAGGCAATCTGCAGCAAAGGAGCATGGATTTGGATCCTGTAGTAAATCAGAGCTACAAGAAACTTTTACCCTTCCTGAATCAGCAGATTGGTCTCAAGAGATGAGTGGGTTTTTTAAGATTTTCACCATTCTGGACCAAACCCACAAGCTATCTCAAGTGATTTCAATGACATTCAGCCTGGATGCTGAAAATATGCAGGTCCCTTTATGAAGGAATGTGGCTCCCCAGGCCTATGAGTACATTCAGAAAGAGGAAGGGGAATACAAAGGGTCCAAGATCTATGAAGAACAGACCTCCCAGCTGCCTACAGTGGCCACCCCTCAAGTATACCAGGAGACACATGAGATCCCTGAAAGGTCCACAAAGCCACCTGGAGGACAACAACAGTGTCTCAAAAACACTCAAACATGATCAAGAACAGTGAAAGGACCTAGACCTATTTGGAGATATGAGACCTTGACAAGGATGTTTGGCATCTTAAGTAGTTCAGCACAGAAATATATGATGACAGCTGAGCTGGTAAGTGGTGGGAATTTTGTCAACTCTGTTTTGGCCACAGGGCAAACATGCAGTAATTCTCCATGTCAGAAACTGGCTTTGCCATTTTGTTTTTCGTGCTGTGGACATCTTGGTGCCAGAAGTCAGTGCAGCTAATGAGTCCCCCTGGTCTTATGCTCTCTGTCCTTTGGGACAGGAGAAGTTAAGGGAAAGGCTTCAGATTTTGACTAGGTCTGAGCTGGCACAGCATCACTGGCAAGAAGTGTAAGAGCACCCAGTTGTGTCACATGTTTCTGTGATGGTCTCATGACAACTCTGCTGCTGCTCCTGCAGAAATCCCCACCACCTACCACCCAGAGGAGACAGCTCCTGAGGTGTTCAGTCAGGAATGACCTTGAGGCACACGAAGGTTTAAATAAGGACATGCACTCCATCGGTTCATTTCCTAACTAGGACCTGGGCATTAATGGTAGACAGGGTGACACAAAAGGCTAAAATGCACAGGCGTTTCACATGCATGATTCTTACTTCCATAACTGGCCCAAGACCAGAATACAACACAGCACTGTGTATGAGTTAAACTCATTGTTCTCAGTAAGCTTTAAGAACCAGTACAGATTATTTGCTGTTCCCATACCAATCCAGATTTATTTTGGATCAGCAGCGACTTCAACATGATTAGTAAGCAACAAAAAACACAGAGCCAGAGTACCACGAACCAATTCTTAGCCAAAATGCAAAATATAATTTATTTTTTTTTTACCCTTTAAAAGTCCTAAACAAATCTAATGAAAAATTTCACCTCTCACAGTGATGGATCGTGGTATGTATTAGAATTAAGGACCATGAACTTTTAATCTCAGATGGATTTCTTACAACACCCTTAGCATTTTGCACACAAAGTGCATTCAAGATTAAGAATGCACTTTTCTGAATACCTTTAGAAATTGTTTTATATTTTGAAATCATTCCCTTGCACGAAGAAAGATTCCTAAAGGTCTTCTTGCATTTTACGTGATATGCATTAATGCCACCTTCTTACCCTGGCTTCTCAAGTCCATTTCCTTAACTGAAAGGCCTCAAACCAACCTTGAAAAGGCAAAACACAACAAAATGCAGAAGCCAGTATGTAGGAAACATGTAAAAATTCACCCTGTAGCCAACAAATCAAATTACAGTGACAGATCTCCCTATCAGGTATCTGGTTCTAACATAAACTTCCTTCTTTTCCCCTTTAAATAAAGTATTTCCAAAAGTTAATTTTATGAATGAGTTACTCTGCAAAAGAAAAGAGCATGCAGCAAAACTGGACAACGCTGCTTCACTAGCAAAGCATACAGTGTTTTATTATCGAGAATCTCCTGTTAAGATCACCTTCAATTCTTCACCAATTAAACTATGTATGTTACAAAGCAGCAATTAAGCCAAGTCTGCCAGCAGTATGTTAGACAAGAGCTGTAAGTTCAAAAGCGAAATAGGTAATAATGCAGATATTTAGCAGGCTGGAAGGGAATGAAAGGGAGTCTGTTCTGCAGAAAAACTGAAATTATTTTTATAAAGATATATATGAAACTTCTGCACGGTATTTGCAAATGCCACGTGCACATATACGAATATATACATATAAAAAAAAATATACACACATACATGAAACCCCAAACTTGAGCTAAATTAAATTGTCCTTCCAGCTTTGTAATGCAAATGAGACTAACAGGCTTGTGCTGTTTGTGGTTCGAGATGATTTGTGTTTCCATAGAGATACCGAGTGAACTAAAGTTTAAAAATTTTTTATATATATAAGCCTACTTGTATCTGTAGAAGTCTAAATACAGATCTGCTGTACCTCAGCATTCCCTCACAGTGACTCCACTGGAACCACAACAATTTACACAAGTTAAGGCTACGTGCAGATTTCTTACCTTTCCCTGCTTTCCAATCTAAGTCCTATACCAAGTACCTGCAAAGCTGAGAGTTCATTACTTCTCTTCCCACTCCTAGCATCTTGGGAAGGAAGGGGAAGGAAAGATAAAAAGCAGTTTCTTAGTTGCTAGTAGATAATATTTCAAGGACTGTGTAATTTACTGCCCTCTCTAAACTGCCTGAAGAAACGTCTTTGCCTTCAGAAGTTCCTACTGTCAGGAAATCTCGAATTCAGGGAAAACAGTCTGTGTGATGCTAGTGAAGGAAATGCCAAAAGGACAGACTTTCTGCTATGTGTCAGAAGCTTTTCCCCCCTCCTCTCTGAGCATCCACAAGCTCAAGAGCAGGGATGTGCTGCGATGAGCCAGGGTGGGCTGGGCAGCGATGAGTTCACTGCCTTCCTGCCTGGGCTTGGCTTGCCTCCACCCTTCAGTGGAGCCTAAGCTCATCACACACTATGAGGACCCCACAAAGCTAAAGCACTGTGTGTCCCCAGAGTCATGTTAGCAATGAAAAAGAAGTGACAGAAATGACAAAAGCCAGCCAGCATCAGTTTGGGCAGAGAAACCAGGCAGACCAATTTAGCTTTCTATTTCAAACTAGCTTTGCTTTACGAGGATGAGGCATCAGTTCAAGTGGACGGAGGCCACCCCGACGTATCACCACCTGAGAGGAAAATCAGAGCTGAGCTCTGTGGGAACTCATTTCCATGTGGTTTCAGCAATAAGTGATTTCTGAACAGCAACACACTAGAGGTCAACCTCTGCAATTGCTCTGAACCACAATCAAACCCAGCCTCCTGCGTACCTCCTACCTGCCTAAGAAGAGGAAGGATTTGTCTGGTGAACAGAGGCGTCCACAGGCATGTGGGGCTCCCAACCTCTCGTTTGATCTTGGGAATGCCCGGAAGGAAAGACCCAAGTGTAACAATGCCATACAGAGGTATGGCCAGTGAACTCTGCTGGTAACAGCATGTGAGACGGATGAAACCTCCCTCCTGCCCACTGGTGATGCTGCGCCTCTGCACGTAACGCCATCTTGCCCTTCAAGGCTGATGGTGTTTCCAGGTCCCCACAAAAGCCTCATTTCAAAGCAGAGAAGAGTTCCCTTTTTCCAGCTCTTAAGAAGCCATGCAGAGGGAAACATGTCCCAAGGCCTCGCAGGCACCATTGAACCCCCCCATGCTGCCTTTCAGGGAGGCTCCCAGGGCATGTTCATCCCTGCCGCAATCCACTCCTCCAAGAAGTCTGGTGAACACCCGCATCTCCTACCTTTTGCTGCAGCACAGGCGGCTGCGGGGCCAGCACGGGGTCGGTGATGTAGGTCTTCTTCGTGCCAGGTGGCTGGTAGAGCCCAGGAGGAGCCTGGCCCACGGTGTTAATAGCAGGATGCACTGGCTCAGCTTTCCAGGAGCTCTGTGGCATGTAGGGCACTTCGGAGCCATTCCTCCCCCCGTATCCCCCATAGTAGGGGTCCTGGTAGCGGCCCTGCGGAGGTGCATAGCCATAGGCAGGCTCCGAGGGCCGGGCAGGCGGTGGGGCATAGCCATAGTCAGGCCCGTGGGGCTGCGGAGCACCATACTGCGGGGTGCTGGGCAGGCGGGCTGGCGGGGCAGCGTA
>NW_009940497.1:0-7173 GCF_000696875.1 Nestor notabilis
CCCTGTGGCAATGGCGCGCCGCTTGTGGTGGCTACCTGTAGGATCTTGCCAGTAGCACATGCTTGTTTTACAGCTTAAGCCATGCATGTCTAACACGGGCGATACAGTGAACTGCGGATGGCTCCTTAAATCGGTTGTGGTTCCTTTGGTCGCTCCTCGCCTGCTCCTTGGATAACTCCTTGCTATACAGTAATCACAGTGTATATATAACCAAATTATCAGTGAATGTATTCAAGATTAAAAGGTTAATTTAATTTAACAGTGAAGTTCCTTCCTTCCTACACTGCTGTGGTGGGAATTAGGCACATTGTCACTGGTTACTGAAACAGTAGAGTAATATATAATTTCAAGTGGATTCTGTCCAACCACATGAATGCACCATTCCCTGTGAAATAAATTGGGTTGTCACTGCAATTTTAAGCAACTCCTAGTAGTAAAAATAACAAAGTTTTCATCACCAGTTTGTATTTTGTAAGTACACAAGCAGCAAAAAGAAAACTAGGCAAAATGTGGATGTGCTGTTGAATGAGACAGGCACTCTGGTGGTGATATAAGACATGGAAAAGGGTGAGTGAGGTTTTGAATGCTTTCTTTGCATCAGTATTTGCTGGTAAGATTGACATCTAGGAGTTCCAGGCCCCAGAGATGAGAGAGAAATTCTGGAGCAAGGAAGGCTTACTCCTGGTGGAAGACTCAGGTCAGAGAATGCTTAAGCAAACTGTGCAGATACATAAGGCCATGGACCTTGATGGAATACACCCACAGGTGCTGATGAGCTGGCTGATGTCATCGCAAGCTCACTCTCAATAATCTTTAAAAAAAATCAGTAGTCATCAGGAGAGTGTCCTGGTAAAAAATTAATGTTACTCCTGTCTTCCAAATGGCCAAAAAAAGAGAAGCCTGGCCAGACAGCTTCCCTTCAGTCCTAGTCCTCGTCATCATTTTCATTAATGACAAGGATGGTGGGGCAAAGTGTGCCCTCAGGAAGTTTGCTGATTATGCAAAGGTAGGAGGAATGGTTGATATCACCAGAGGATTATGCTGCCATCCACAGGGACTTCAGCAGGCTGGAGAAATGGATTGAGAGGAGTCTCATTAAATTCAACAATGGGACATGCAAAGCCCTGCACCTGGGGAGGAACAGCCCTAGGCACCAATAAATGCTGGGGCCACTCAGCTGGAAATAAGCTTGGCAGAAAAGGACCTTGTGGTCATGGTAAACACCACACTGAACATAATCCAGCAATGTCCCCTTGCTGCAAGAAGGTAAAGGATATCCTGGGCTGTGGTAGGCAAAGTGTTGCCAGCAGGCCAAGGGAGGTGATCCTTGCCCTCTCTTAAGCACTGGTGAGGTCACATCTAGCATCCTGTGTCCAGTCCTGGCCTCCCCAGTACAAGAGAGACATGGAAATACTGGAAAGAGTCCAGGACATGGCCACAAGGATGATGGAGGGATTGGAGCATCATAAGGAAAGGCTGAGAACTGAGACTATTTAGCCTGGAGAAGGAAAGGCACGGGGAGGATCTTATAAATTCAAATAAATATCTGCAAGGAAGGTGCAAGGACAATGGAGCTCTTTTCAGTCATGCCCAATGATAGGATAAAAGACAATGGGCACAAACCGAAGCACAAAATTTTCCCCCATGAGAGAAACGCTTTGCTGTGAAGGTGACTGAGCAATAGAATAGGTTGCCCAGGGAGGTTGTGGAGGCTCCATCCTAGATGGAGATACTCATGAAGATATTCAATGGCTTTCTAACACAGCACATTGAAAGGGACAGGGCAGCCCATTTGCTGCGGTATCTTTACCTCCTCGCTAAGACTCTAAGAATGTGATTTGAAAGGGATTTTAATTTATCACACAAGCTCTCCATACACTTCCAAGCATTTTACTAAACCTCTACAGAGGTACTTTTAAATAAAAGCACTGCCTGTAGCTCCTGCAAGTTGAATTTAGCCAGTATTTCAAAACTTAAATGTAAGTATGAAATCTTGGACTTTCCTGTGCTTGACTTGTTAACCCTCTTCCTGTAGCAGCATAAGTGTTTCAGGATCAAGAATGTAGGAGTTAGGGTTGAAATCTTCAATTTCACCTTGTCTGTATGATACTGGCTTCTTGGCTTTGGAGATCATCGATGAATGTCTTTTGTGCTAACTGGAACAGAACAACTGAATCAAGCGTCATAGGCTTTTTCCCCTGACCTCCCATGATCAAAGGACTGGGAAGCCTACCATATGAGGAAAGGCTGAGAGAGATGGGTTTGTTCAGCACAGAGAAAAGAAGGCTTAGGGCAGACCCTGTTACCATCTTCCAGTATTTAAAGGGTGGCTACAAAGATGGAGACACCCTTTTTACAAGGAGTCACATGGAAACAATGAGGAGTAATAGGTACAAGTTACTCCCGGGGAGATTTTGACAGGACAAAACAGGAACATTTTTCACAATTAGTCATTGAAATAATCTCCCCAGGGAAGTGGTAGATTCCCCAGTGCTGGATACACTTAAGATTCAGCTGGACAGGATGCTGGACCATCTGGTCTAGACTGTGTTGTGGCCAAAAAAGCTTGGACCAGATGGTCCTTGAGGTCCCTTCCAACCTGTTATTCTATGATTCTATGATTCATGGAAGAGTCTTTTTGCAGCGGTGTCACTGCCACCTAGTAAATACCGTGATCTTGTTTAAGTCCTTTAACAAGGCTTACTGTATTTCTAATTAGTAACTTACAGTTGCAAAAACTAACAGGTATATTCGAACCCAGTTTTCTCCATGCAGTTCTTTGATTCTTGGTCCAAACTTCACTTAAACAAGCCAAATTGTATTTGGGGCTTGATTTTCAAATGTGCTCACTGTCAAGCACTCTCAATGACTGAGGGACTCATATTTATACAGCAGCAAAATTTCCCTGAATATACAACCCAAAAGAACACTTAACAAATATCTGTCCGTCAACACTGGTTCCTGTATGAAAGGAAAACTCTCCTACATTTGAAATCTAAGAAAGCTTTGCATGCTGATTTTAGTCAGCCCAGAATTCAAAGCATTTCTTCCAAGACATATCTGTAAGTCAACTTGGCTGTTACTATGAGTTCAAGGCAGAATTGCGCTTTGGAGAACAAACTAGCATGCTGGTCACTCTGAGCTGGTACAGACAATGAACAAGGTCCTAATTCTACAGTCAAGAGAAATCTTTGTCTAGACATGTTTTTTTCTCACAGAAAAGCCTTTGTGTGAGTTCCTAGTATGAAAGAGAGCTCTGAATGCAAAGAGAAGAATTCTTATAATTACTGTTATTGGATGTTTATCCCATTTCATAAGATGGACATGGGCAAGAAACAAACTCAAACTTTTCCCAAATAAACAATGCCTCTCCTAACTACTCTTCCCTAACTGGTCCCAGTTCTGCTTCATTTGCACCATAATCCAGTGTTTCCCATGTTGTAATTTCAACAGTTTCAGCTTTGTTTCATATTACTGATGTGGTTGCCTTGGTAGAGGTGACCTTTCATGATTTTGCACTCCATAATTTTGTTAAAATCATCTGGTTCAAACTGGCAGTATTTGTGTTCTGGTGTTGACCTTGCACACCTGTTAGGGCAAATGGCTTTTCTGTGTCTCTCTGGTCACTCACGTAACTGAACAGCAGAGTATCATGGTTTTCATCCTGTGATTCTGTGCTCATTCAGGATCCTTGCTCTTGAATATTTTCAAGCACTTTCTCAGTTCCCAGCAAAAGCCTTGGTAATTGGAGTCTGGT
This sequence comes from Nestor notabilis, assembly GCF_000696875.1. Lineage (NCBI taxonomy): Eukaryota > Metazoa > Chordata > Aves > Psittaciformes > Psittacidae > Nestor > Nestor notabilis. Next base: position 3,758 of record NW_009940497.1, read on the forward strand.
GCTCTGGCAAGACCTGGTTCTCAGCAGAGAGGAGGCTTAGCTTGTCCTGTTGCTCAGCAGAGAGGTTTGGCTTGTCCTACTCTGATTAACTCCCATGTTTTAATGGCAACTTTAGACTTTGAATTTTTCTTCTCTCTTCACATATTGGAATTTGATCTCACGATTCTTACATCCTAGTTTGCACATCATATGTATTACACTTTCCTGAGAGAAAGCCACACATTTCATGGGAAATTTTGGGGGATTGGTGTGGTGTGAGAAGAACAAATATAGCCTGTAAATGTACCCAGAGAGAGGCTGGAGGTAAAAACAATGAGCAGATGTGGGAATACTTGTGTATTTTCTCGAACTCTGTAACTGTTTACCTTCCCACTTCATATTTTTACTGAGATCAGGAGTTTATCATTTCACAGGTCAGAGGACCATGAGACAGAAGTGTTGATACATAAGCTAACAGACATATATGTGCTGTCTATCAGCAAGCAAGTTTATAAATACACTGGAGAAATGGTCACTGGCATTTAGAAGAGGTGACTCTACAGGGATTGGGAGAACAACAACACGAAAGCCAGAATTTACTGACCTTTCTTCATGTTTTGTTGTCCATATTATTGTAAGAGCTCAGACTGATGGCTTACACTGAGTGCTTGAGTTAAAGCATCTGCTGTTAGATCTGTTCCTAAAACAGGCTTTTGGAAGCCACAGAGGAGAGTAAAGGAAGTCAGAAAAATGTCATCTGAGCTTTACCGCACTCAGAACAGCACTCAGAAGAGTAAATATAGAATAATGCACACCATAAATAAGTAAGCAGCTGCACTCTTCCTGAAATAACCTTGGAAAGGAATTTTGAGGAATGATATTTTTTCTCTTAACCATAGTAAGCCAACTTTCCGTGAATATTTAGCAATGGGTTTTCAAAAGTACTCTCTCTTACCCTTCACCCATCCCTGTGAAACTGGCAGTCCAGTTCCCAGTGTGAGGAGCAGCTTCTGCAGGACTCCAGACACAAGTTGCAGTCAGGGATTTCAACATGATGAAGTAACAGCTGTAATTTAAGTGTCTCCATAGGTGAGAAGGTGTCCACTGAACATGTACTTGGGCAGGTGTACTTCCCAATATAAAGGAGACCCGATAGCTGTCTGGCAGCTGGTGTTACGATGGTGATCTCAGAACTATTTACATGGTTAATAGTAGAACTAACAAAATTAACTATTTAGAAACTAAACCATTCCTAAGATTGCATTTTGGTTTTCTGAGCATTAGGAATTACTGTAGCTCATAATGAAAATACTGAGGCCATCCAGATAATTTAATCTCAACAGCATTGAAAGAACAGATAGTATAATAAACACTAAAGATGATTCTGCTTTTTAGTTGTTTTCAGTTTTGTTGAAGGCTGAAATAAACCACTTTTTTTTGAAACATGACAGTTTTCTGTTCTGGTGAGATCTTCCAGCTCCTGAAAGTGTGCTCATTGCTCCCTCACATGTAAACTAAATCAATGTCTGTTCTGTGCTGTTAAATGTCACTTCAGTGCATTATTACAAGTAGGACTCCAGACACATGAAATGGGCCAGTCTCAGCTGCAATGACATTTTTTGGAAAAGCATTAGCATACTTCTTCAACAGTCTGTTTTAGCACCATTCTCTAGTGTACTGTGAACATATTACTCATCTGGCAGCTGTCTTATAATCATGCTCTTTTCTGCTGTAAAGTGTTTCAGATGTGGAAGAGAATAAATAACGTATCTTGTCAATAATTTAACCTCTGGATTTTCAAAGTTGTTGTCAGGGAGAGCTAATGAGGAAGAGCAGGTAAAATTTAATACTTTAAGAGTGAACACACTGAAATTGTTCTTGGTTGTGATCTCCTTATTCCAGCTCACAGAAGCAGTAGATGGCCTTTCCCTGTAAGTGCGTAACTTCAGTGTGTGAATGGTTTATAGTCACTATACAGAATATAATTTCTGGAGTACATTGAAAGATTGTGGTGAAATTTCTTAAAAGAAAAAAAAATATGTATTTTTCTAAACCTTTTAATCTTCTCTTCTGATGTTTTTGTTGAGTTTTGCGTTTTGGGGTTTTTTGGTTGGTTGGTTGGGTGGGTGGGTTTGTTTTTTTTTTTGTTTTGTTTTTTTTTTTAATTCCCAGCAAGACAAGGCTTGATACCAGTGCAGGAGATCAGGAGACACAGAAACATTTTGTTTTGTCATGACAGGTAGGATCCATGTGTGCCAGCAGCACAGCTCTTGTCTGTATGATGTGCAGGTTGACTTCTCGGTTCTGGAATGCCCACTCATTGTGTTCCCCAGATTGGGAATCTCCAAAAAAGATGGGAATTAGATTATCATTCTGAGTCAAGGATAACCTCCTACAGTCTTTAGAGAGAGGCTGAAATGACTAGCATAAGCTGCAGCAAAAGAAGACCTAAGAGCCAATGTTAAATTTCCAAGATAATGTGCCTGATCAATAGGAATAACATTATGACTATGCAAGTATGGAGTGAAAGCTGCTGAAATCAAGAGGAAGCATACAATTCATCTGAGGATTTTAGAGCAAGATTTTTCAAGTGCCGTCTTATTTCTTTTGTGTGAGCCTTTCATGCTGTCAATTTTGAAGGTTTTTTATTAGAAAACACACTACACCCATAACTACATACCATCTTTTGTGAGGGAGCATCTAAGTTTCCCTGCCTGAGTTTGTGGGATATTCACTGATGGTGGGTAGGAGGTACAAAAACAAGAAAAGATGATGAAAATTATAGTGGCAGACAGGCTGTCTCTGTAACAGCAGTTCTGTGGGGATTTTCCCTTCCTTTTAAAGGAACGAAAAATAGGCCTGAAGAATTGCAAGCCAATCCCATCAACTCCTATTTTTAGGAAAAGGATTCTAGGAGTGGGAGTTCTGGTGGGGATTTATTTCCATTTCACTGGCAATGGATGTGTTTTCAAGAATGTATTGTACTATAAGAAAATGGGTTAACAATCAACGTGGATTTGAGAGGTTTGTTTGTTTATTTGTTTTTGACAAATCCATTAGTTTTTCCTTGACAGGGTATATTTGTTAGAGACGCTATGTTCTGCTTATTCCCAAGGTTGTTGCCCACTATTGATCAGTTTCAGCAGCTGAAAACTTCTGTTAACTGAGGATATCCAATAAAAGTGCACAGTGCAGTTCCTGTGTCATTGGAATATTATGATTTATAACTATATAATCATATAATCATAGAATAGTTAGGTTGGAAAAGAGCTTAAGATCGTGTAGTTCCAGCCTCCCTGCCATGGGCAGGGACGCCACACACTAGACCATGTCACCCAAGACTCCATGCAGCCTGGCCTTGAACACTGCCAGGGATGTAGCATTTATCACTTCTTTGGGCAATCTATTCCAGTGCCTCACCACCCTCACAGTAAGGA
>NW_009940497.1:7672-10723 GCF_000696875.1 Nestor notabilis
CAGCCTGCAGCTGATGAGCGGTTGTATCCTCTCCCCTTATTATTTCCCTTATCATTATTATTATTATTGGTAGCAGTAGTGGTTTGTATTATACTCTAGTTACTGGACTGCTGTTATCTGAACCTGTGGGAGTTACATTCCTCTGATTCTCCTCCCCATCCCTCTGAGAGTGAGGGAGTGGCTTTGTGGTCCCATGGGGGAGGAAAAAGGGAGGCAGTGAGTGAGCGGCTGCATGGTTTGAGTTACCGGCTGGGCTTAAACCACAACAACCTGTCTTCATATGAGAAATGCTCCACTAGTTACTGGACTGCTGTTATCTGAACCTGTGGGAGTTACATTCCTCTGATTCTCCTCCCCATCCCTCTGAGAGTGAGGGAGTGGCTTTGTGGTCCCATGGGGGAGGAAAAAGGGAGGCAGTGAGTGAGCGGCTGCATGGTTTGAGTTACCGGCTGGGCTTAAACCACAACAACCTGTCTTCATATGAGAAATGCTCCAGCACTCTGATCATCCTTGTGGCCCTCCTCTGGACCTGCAGGAACTATGTACCCTGAACTTTGTTTCTACAGCACTTTCTCCCAGTCAGAATTCACCATCTTAACCCAAACATATTGGATCTCCTCATAGCAGGTTTTGACCCTAAAGACCTGCCACTCAAATGTTACATTCTTCACACCTGAAAAGGGAGGTGGAAGGTGTCACACCCAGTCTTTAAAATCTAAAATTCTTTAAATGCCCCCAAATTGGAGAGATTTTCTGTGAAAGAAAAGTAAGTGTTTGCACACAAAACAGTTGAGGAAAGCAGTAAAGACTGAAACTGCTGCAGTGTTGGGAAAATCAATGTGTCATAGCTATAATCTATTAACCCTTTACAGCATAGAGAAATAGACAGGTGTGCACAAAAATGGTGTTGTTGGTAAGCAGCTGTAACCAGAAGCATTTTGGTTGTTAAGCTGTTGATTGGTTTGGGACTATTTTGTTTCTGTTAATTAGAACTGCTAAAGACATAAAAGTCAGAGACATAATGCAAGATTAAAGAAACGCAGTGTAATAAAAGACTCTCAAGAAAGAGCAATAGCTGTTTATAGCAACAAAATGCTTCTGGAGTCTAAATTAGTATAATTTCTGCATGACTGTATGTAACTGGTCACATAAACACTCAAATTGCTCCTCTTGCGTCTGGAAGTTGGATCTTTCAAAGTAGTTTCTGGTGTAACATTCTCCATGTTCTGTGTAACACCAGTTTTATCTGACGTTGAAATCAGTGTTGTTAAAAAAAAAAATAAAAAAATTGTTTCTAGCTATTTTTTAAGAAAAACAGATCTAAACTAATATAATTCAGAATATTTTCATGTATTCTGATATACTTACAATAAATGCTCCTACAGTCTTTGTTTAAGTCATAGCATGATTTATTAAGCTCACTTTTGTCTTTGTTTGCAAGGAAAATGTACCATTTCCTTTTGATTGCAGGTAGACTTGGGGAGATCTTAAACTAATAATTTCATTTTCCAGGACTGTAGCATGAAATGTGATTATTTTCACTTCTCTACTTTTAGTGATTTCTTAGAGGACTCATTCAATGTATTTGAAGACTAGTTGATAAAGACATAAATAAGCATGGCTTTCTCTAATACAGAATCTTATATTGTTACTGACATTCCACCAAGCTGAGAAGAAGAGTCTAATGCCTTTGGCTGACATTTATTCACAATAATGCACTGATATGCATTGTAAATGGGAAGGTATATTTGAGTCATCTCAAGGGCTAAATGACGATGCCAGTCAGACTAGGATGCTTAGGCAGATGTGTCTGTCATTTAACCCATGGCTCATTAAACTCTGAGGGAACCTTCTAACATCTGTCCTGTAATTTGATCATAACTCAGGTCTACTGGCAACAAAACAACAATATTAAGAAGGCACTGATCCTGCAAGGAATGAGATTTGTGTTTTATTTTTTGTACTGTATGGTAATCCCATTAAATCAATTTAGCCTTTCAGTGCATGAATCTGGGGATGTTTACTTTCAAGACTAAAGATTACTTGGGTGCTAGCTTTTGAGGTGTGGGTGGCAAGACCTCTTGCGTTTTGGAATCCGACCAGCGGAAGGGAGCCTTCACCAGCATCAGTAAGACAAATACTGGTATTCTTGGACTGATAATACTACACCAAAGTGATTGCCACACTGTTCAAGAAACAAAGATAAATGGCATCCTTCTGTTTAATAAAGGACTCTCAATGGGCAAGATTTCTCCAAATGCACAGCCTAGTCATAAACCACCGGCTTCCATTTCCACAAGGGTTCACCCTTAGCATGCTGGAGTCTCAGCTGCTGCATTTGCAGCTGAGAAGAATAATGCCTGGAACCAAGACTACAATTCAATTTGTAATCTCTTTGCTATTTGAGATACAGCCCTGCAGGTCACTAACAAGTAGAAATCCCTTTTTTCTGAGCAGAAGAAAATGTGACAATGAAAGCTGAAGAATAGTCCTGCAGCTGGATACTTATATGTCCTGTTGGTTCGAGAGAGTATCAGTGGGCTTCACAGACAGAGAAAGCAGGGCTGAGAAAGTTTCTTTTCATTGCTGTTACTAGCAGGAACCAGTCACAGGGGTACCAGTTTTATTCTATTGCCTCCACATACAGCGTAGATGAAGAAAAATGGTAGAGAACAACACATAAGAATAAAAAGGCTAAACCAAGTTAAATAGTATGTCAATAGCTAGCACTTACAACCACCAAAAAAATTCAATGATGTAGTTCAAATGTTTGAGATTGATTTTGTATGACATCCCTTCAGTAGGTGGCTCTTTGGTGGGAATATATTGATTCCACTGGAAGAAAGGCAAGCATGTATCTTTGGTGATTTTCCTCCTGCTCTCCCAGCACAACAGGAGATTATCACAGGTGTGATTTACACACTGAAGCATGTGTACTGAAATAAACCTGACATTTTCATTATTCTGTGGAAAATCTAAAGCCCATAAACAAGTAGAATATTGGTTGCATGAGGATCTGCAGAGTTTTCACCTGTCTGAAGAAGGGAAAGA
>NW_009940497.1:10754-14867 GCF_000696875.1 Nestor notabilis
TTAGAAACAAAGAATTTGGCATCTTCATAGGTCGCAGGTATGTGGTTTAAAGGGTGCTTTGTTAGCTTGGTTATCTACAGTCCAGCCACACACACAGGGCTGTACTTATGCTTGAAGTTAATGTTACCTTATCGTACAGAGAAACTAATACAACTATGCATGAACTGCACGTGATTGTACACACAGACTAATGGTTTTTACTTCCCTTTTTCCCCTACCATCTCTCTGCCCACCCACTTCTATCTGTCTTATTTGTGAACGCTAACCTGTTTAATGTGTAACACGTTTAAACCCTTCTAACCTACTCTACATACTTCTAATTATTGTGGCGAAAAGTCATAATGAGAAACGAAATGTGTACTCTAATAGTGCCTACAGTCACGTCCTTGGTACATCCGAAAGAACAGTGCCATTGAATGCAGAAGTGATTGTTAATTACTGTAATACGTATTTTTGCTGATAGTTTTAATATTTTCTTAGATGCTGCTTTCCTAACATTTATTATACAGAAATAAATTGTGTGCTTCACTGTAGCATATGCTGTATACAACACCTGGTACCTGAAGAACATGTTGTTTATTGACATTCTAATACATTTCTATTTTTTTCAAGAAACAGCAGTAAAATGTTGACATCGGTGTGACCAAGATTATATACCAGCCAAACACTGAGGCTGAAGACATAGAATCATAGAATCATAGTTTAAATTAGGTTGGAAAAGACCTTTAAGATCATCAATTCCAACCATTACCCCAGGACTACCAAGACCACTACTAAACCATATCACTGAGGGATATCACATGTCCCTGGCTTCATCAAAGTCACTGAGAAACAGGGTTTTCTTATCATTATCTTTTTTCTGAATACACACACTTTCAACCAAGTAGAAGAGGGAGAAAAACACTGCCTCTTGCATTTTAAATTTGAGAGTTACTCCAAAACCTCTCTGCACTTTCAACTCAAGTGTAACTGGGTAGTGCTGAACAAAAACACCAGTTCCTGGGAAACAGGACAAGCTTAAACTCAAGTATGTGGGAACACAGGTTTACTTCTTAATGAAAGGCTCAAGAACAATTTTTTTTTTTTTGGCTTTGTACAATGTCTTTCCCAACAGCAAACCCCAAGGCCTGGGTGGACTCCACACCTAAATACAGTGGTGGTCAGTAATGTATATTCCTGAGCAATGAGATGGTCTCAGACTTCTGAGAGTCAAGATGGGAACAGGCATCTGCTCATTGAGACAGAGGAGTTTCCAAGGATCCTGAAGGAATAAGTTAGAAAGACATCTTTGAGGGTAATATTGAATGTCTTCCAAACACTGTGCATGTGGATGTCAGTATATGAATTACAAATGATGTGATTGTTAAGATATGAACCTGGGATATGAAAGGGGTGAGGATTTTGTACTCTAACACGACTATGTTTTGTGACCTTGAACGAATCATTTGTTGTCTTAGGTGCCACTCATTCGGAGATGAACCAAGATGAACCAAGGTGATATCTCATTAGCATTCTTAGGATAAATGTTTTAGTTACATATGATTCTCAGGTACAGGAGAGAAGTATTTGACACATGTAAATATCCTTTCATCGCTTGGCTCTTTGCAAATCACAATCATGACAGAAAAAGACTGTTTCATTTTATCAGCTTTTCACAGAGTATAATAGAAAAAAATGTACAACTTGAAAGAAGATCTCTTTGACTTTAGCTTTTATATAGCATAATACAGTTTTATACCTGCAAAAGCCCATCACATGTTGTTGAGAAAAGCCTGGGGCAAGTTTCACAATGTGAACCCTGTTTTATGTCTTCAACAAAGAACAATGCAATGAGAAAATGAACCAGAGATCTAAAAAGGAGATGTTACATGCAACTAAATAGGCAGTTTGCATCTTGGTAGAGGAGACATGAAATTAAGTGTGGAAGCAATTTTTCAAGGTTTCTAAGCATGCATACCTTGCAGTAAAGTTTTTGTGATGGAAAAGCAAACACAAGATAGTGTGATGCCAAGTGAAGCATCACAGGCTATGGATGCTTAAATAGGTCTGGCCACACAGAACATTCTGAAATGTTGCCTTTCAGAAACTTTGGTGGTCACACAGGTGAGTTTCCAGTCTGCCCAATTTGTATTTTGTTTGTGGCAGATTTCAGCTGTCTAGTCCAAGCCAATAAGGGAAATACTTACACAAAAGATCTGAGTTTGTTGCTGGGATGTTTGATCTGGGGAAAATTGTTTGCTTGTATCATGGTGGAAACCAAAGGGGTATCTAAAATAATGGAGGCAAATACAGAACAGAGATAAGAGATAATAACCGGTGAGCTGCCCAACAGCCAATGAATGGTACTGTAAGCAAGCCTTCCAAGGTCATCTGTGGAAGTACTAAGTACAGTTCAGATCACTACGCTTAGTTTTATCTAGTGAATTTTACTACCAGACGTATTCTTCTGTGATGCAGAAGTACTGCTTGAAAAGTAAAGCCCTTTCCTATCCCCCAGTCCATTAGGACTGAAGGGGAAAGTATGCTGGTTTCACAGAAGTGAATTGATTGGTATTTTTTAGCTCATGATGCCCCTAATATGTTTAATTTTGGGGGGATTTCAGATACTTAAATACAGTGATAAGTTAGTATGACAGTTATGAAGAAATTAAAATAATTCAAACTATCCCTGGGGTGAAGATGAACTCTAATGACATTACAAATGGACTATATAAATTTGAGTAATGAAAATTAGATGGAAAAACCCTGAAAAATTAGCAGAGTGGTAATTCTGTGAAAGGTTTGTTTTTCAGCATTTTTTTTAACTGTAAACTGAGAAAATATTTTTTCAATATTTTGAAAGCAAAATACATTTTATTTGAAAAGAATATTCAGTAGAATAAGCCTTGACTGCATTAAAATAAAAGTAAACTTTTACCTTTGCACTCTTAAAGATAATATTCTAGGCAGTTTATGCCTCTTTAAAAAGGCTGTAAAGCTGTGTTAAATTTTCTTCATAATGTCTTATATTTAAACCAGAGACATAGCAGTAGCTACTAGCTGCTTCTGAGTGGTGTTTACTGATCTATAATTGCAGCACTGATTGGAAAATAGGCTGTAGAAACTGATGTTGTCTGATTAAATGTTAAGTTTACATATTTCAAGACATTTAAGTCTGAAACAGAGAAAAACACACTGTAATCAACCTGGTGATTATCCCCTTCAGTCTATTGTGAGTTTCACTTATAAAAATGAATGAGCAATATTTGGAGTCAAATACTTCCATAAGGTGTTGAATTTTTTTTTTCCATTGTTTTTTAGATTTTTTTTAAGTTTAGAAGTGAATTCATTAATAGATTCTGGACTTTATAACTAGATAGAAGTCATGCTTTCAAAATGTTCATAGCTTAGTCCTAATTCTGCCATTTAACACAGCATATGAGCTTATAACACAGTGAAGTGAGTGGAAGTCACACCACATCAGCAAATTGAATGTCATGCTGATGCTTTTGTCCCTGTCCAAAGGTGACAGAAGTCAGTCATGCAGCTTGATGCAGGTTGTTACAGTGGAATCACTAAATGTCCAGATGAATGGAGCCTTGCAAGGGTCTCAGAAATGTAGGTCTTAAGGAATTTTATGGATTGGGACTGATACTGTTCTGGCTCCTCCATTTGTGTACTTTCAGCCTTTGTTTGATACAGAATTACTTTTTCTGCATCTAAAAAAGCCAGGAGGAAATAAGAACACTAGAACACCAGGAAAAAAAAACAAAATCTATTTCAAGGTATTTGACTGGAAATCCTACCTCTGGTAGAGGCAACATGAATTATTGAGTGACCCAAGGCTGGTGGAGTAGGTTTTCTATTCAATTAGGTTACCTGTAACACCTGTAACTGCAGGAGACTGGTTTCAACAACACAGATATTAATTTTTATTTTTTTTTTTTTTTTTAGTTTAGAGTCATACATGGGAAAATACAAATGAACTTTAAATTTCCTTTTTGTTTAATACTCTGTGACTAAGGAAGCAAGTACACTTAAGCACCATTTTTGAAACACCATGAAATCAAAACCTCACTGACTCTTTGCTTCCAAAAGGAAAAGTCTTTTTTATTATTCTTGTGAGGTGCTTTT
>NW_009940498.1:0-705 GCF_000696875.1 Nestor notabilis
CCTGGCGCTGTGCTCGTCCTGCTGCAGCTTGCCTGCCGATGCCAGGAGAAGCTGGTGCCTCTACCACCTCAACAAAATCTCTAAAAGAGACCTTCTTCTTGATGTGCCTGGATGGGACATTCACATCTGTGTCATTTTCCTCTGCGCTGCTCAGGGGCGCTGTGCTCGTCCTGCTGCAGCCTGCTCGACAAACTCAGCAGAGGATGGTACTTTTGCCTCTGCTTCGACCACGTCTCTGAACTTCCACTTCATTGAGATGGGCCTGCATAATGCTTGCACATCTGCAACACGTACTGGAAAGCCCTGCAGGACAAGTGACTGGCCCTGGGCTTGTGCTGCTGCAGCCTGCCTGCTAAAGCCATGAGATTCTGGTGCCGGTGGCATGGGAACAAGAGCTGTCTGGTGCTCCTCTTCCTCATGAGCTCTAGCCAGGCAGCTCCTCTTTGGCTGCTCCAAAGTCTTGATTTTCTTAGTCAGGGGGGGCAGATACTTTTCAAGCACCTTCTTGTGCAACCCCAGTGACTTGCCATTGAGGCTGCCCCTGATGTCTGCTGCCAGCATTGCTGGCTGGTGCTCTGCCTTCCAGCCCGCATTCCTGTTCTGGGATGCACCAGTGCCCCTCCGGATGTTAGGAGCAGGAGCAGGCTGAGTGGCAGGGGCCTTGCTGCCGTTGGCCGCCCAGACAGTGTATTGCCTTGTCATCGC
>NW_009940499.1:0-71272 GCF_000696875.1 Nestor notabilis
GCACAGGACTCAGGCACTCCTGCAAGCCATGCTCCCCGCCAGGGCTCCTGTAAGCAGAGGACGTCTGGTAGTGTACAGGGCAGCGTACAGGGCCAGTCTGAAGATGGCCTTGAGCAACCTGGTCTAGTGGGAGTTGTGTCTGCCCATGATCTTAAGGTCCTTTCCAACCCTAACCATTCTGTAATTCTACAAAGTCCTTGCAGCAATCCCTGCTCTGCTCATCCTGTTCACAGAACCACAGAATCATTTAGATCGGGAAAGACCCTTACAGTTACGAATTCCGACTGCAAACCTAACACTACCAAGTCCACCACTAACTCATGTCCTTAAGTGCCACTCCATAAAGATTAGTGGTTGGCCCAGGACCATGGGAAACACCCTGTCCTGCCTTGCACCTCTGCAGAGCAATGCCATGGCTCAGAGCACTGAAGTAGAGACCTGCAGTGTACAAAACATTTTTCTAAAAATTAAATACTAGTCTCTGACACAAACATGACAGTAGCCTAACCACTCAAAATCTTTACAGGCAATTTCTTGGTGTTTCGTATCTTTGGTTGTCCATTTCAAGACCTCAGGGCTAGCTTACCTCTCAAGTGTTTTTCAGGACATGAGAAAATACAAGAAAAAGAACTGGCACCTCAAACTAGTCAATGAAGTTGGTTTGTGTTTGGTTGGGGTTTCTTTTCATCAGGACTTTTAGATTCAGCAGCTTTTAAAGATTTGATTCAGTGCCCTTGAACAGGATACTATTTCAGAGGGAAGTTGTGTGAAGATATAAATACATATCTTAAATACTCCATATGATAGTATGTGTCACCAAATGAAGCCCCACAAATATTCAGCAAAGCTGTATTTTGAGTAAGGTTCAAACAGATATAGTAATAAGATACAGAAAAGCCCATCTTACAAGAAAAATAAAAATTGAGCATATGACAACTGAATATGTCCTTAAAAGCTCAGTTAGTATCATGCATCCTGAAAACTGAAAGTGGAAGATATGCTCAGAAAATATACTATTTAATTTGATAAAACAATCAATGAAGGTGCACAGTGGCTTAATTCTTGACATAACTGATTCTGCAATCTCACGTTTGAAATATCCTTCAAAAAAGCTACTCAAGGCATAAAAAGCTACTGCAAAATACGTGGTGGTATACTTTTAAGCATTCATGTGTTAAAACTCAAAGTCTCAAAAAGAAAACTTTAGTTTGAATAAAAAAAATCCACCATATACATGAAAAAATTTTACTTGCAATAATTCTGTAGATCTATAAAAGCACAAGCAAATGAAAACATCCACTTATGAAGCAAAGTGCTAACAGTCTTAACTAGAAGCGTAGCAACTGATTTTGCGTATTAACATTGTTCTCAAGTAAATATGCCCTTTTTATATCATATCAAATCATACAAAGGAGCAATCCTGTCTACTGAACAAAAGGTTGTGATTGAAGAATTACCAGTCTTCCTTTCCTAGATAAAGATACCTGGCAAAATTAAAGACACATTTATTGCATATGTCACAGTATTTGTAATGGTTTTTATTCTAGGTGGCACAGACAGCATAGACTTTAATTCACATAGACCCTGAGTAGATTTCCTAGTTACAAACATGTGCATTGATGTCTCTTCACTCTATTGTTATCATTAGGTATATTAAATCATATAACACTTGTTAACTACGCAAACATAAACGTAGCTGTAATGTTGAGGTAGCATTTTGAGTAACGTGCTTTTGAATTCCTTGCTGTCCAAAATGTTTGAAACTGTTCATAGCAAGTAACACAGCTTACATTATTTCATCCAAGACTGTAGGAATGGGGGGGGAAAGGCAAGTTTTAAAAAACTATCTTTATTTTTTTGTCTTACATTTAAACAGGGATGTATTTCATTTTAGATATCCAGCCAATGTTTACTTCATTAGTTTAGACAGGTGTCGTGGTTTAAGCTGAACCCAGGACAACAGGAAAAGAAAGGATATAAATGCAGATCATACTGGCATAACCTGAACACACCTGCATTAGTACTGACTGCTTTGCTAGAAGAAAACCTTCTTCAGCATTAAAATCAAGCACTTTAAAAAAATACTGCTGAAAAACAAGTGCCTAGATTCTGGTAATTTCAACAAAAAAAAACAGCTTTCATGTATTCAAATATTTTAAGTTCATAATATACACATTTTCTTGATCATGTGTATGGAGTTCAGATCATACGAACACTGTACAGGTCGAAACCCTCAAAACTAATCAGGTGTGTGAGAAAATCACAAATCAAATCTTACAAAGCAACAAATTTGGTCAAGTTCTACAAAGAAGGATGTGTTTACGTATAATAATGGTCAAGTAACCTACCTTTTCAGCTCAAATAAAAACATAGAAATAACTTCATGAGTTTGAGAGAGTCAGTAACACAAACTGGTGGAGTGGAAACTTACAACCTGTTATACAGTATATTTTTTTAGGCCAAGTTCAGGTTTTTTAACAACAAAGTTCAGATCAAGAACAGTAATAATGACAAAGATCAAAGTATACACATGAGTACTTAATCTAAATAATAAAATACACTTTTGGCTGTTAAGGAAAAATAAATTACAAAATACAATTAAAATCCTTGTAAATGCAATAATGAATTCAAAGGTGTGCACTTATTTTAGTACACATTTTAAATGCTACCACAAAACAGATGAAAAATAAATAAGTATGCCAAAAGGCATGTGTGGATTAAAAACAAAACCAGAAAACAGCTACTTAGTTCAAAGAATTATAAAAAATTGAGATAATCTGAGTTTTGGTCAACAAACATGTCTAGTCTCTTCCATCTTTCACACACCACCTTCAGTAACTGGCAGCTAAACAAAAGCACACCTCTGTCATTATGGCTTAAGTAGACGCACATATTTTCTGAAGAAGAAAATACAGAATGGGCTGCCTTGTCTACAGAACTCCTGGGTTGTTCATATTGCAGGTTCTTCGATTCAATGAATACCAGGTTCACTATTCAATGAATATCTTCATTGGATAGGGGGGAAGTACCTGACACATCTTTTCCATCCTACTATAGTAGTGACATTACACTGAAAGACAAGAAATTTCCAGGAAAAAAAAAAAAACCTTGGGAAATTTTTGGTTCTATGGGCCAGTACTCAGAGAAGGAAAAAAATCTAACTCAATTTCATTCCCTCTGTTTTCTCAATTAAAGAGTAAAATAATTTAGAAACAGATGCCTAACATTACATGGCACATCTGTATTTTAAAGATGTTGTCAATCATCAATTACTTTAGTGAACATACAGGCTTTAATACTGATTCTACTTAAACCAGATTCACATTTCTTTCTTCTTTTAGAACTCCTCTGTAGATGTCTTTTGAAGGTATTTCAATTTTGTTAATATTACTGGAAGCACAACTTAAATTATACAAACTTTGTATTCTTTATACGAAAACTACTGTTATTTGTATTTTTCTGCAATTACATTGTAGGCATAATGGCAGCAAGTTTTCAAATCCAGAGACATACTTTCTTTTCGTTAGTTTCAATAGCATTTAGACAACCATCAACAGTTAAATCAGCCTCCTCGGTATCTCTAGACAGTGACTGTACCATGATATCACAGAGAGGGTTTAATGCAGATAAAAACTGATTACTGTGTCACCAGTACTGTATCACAGACAAAACAGAATCAATGCAGGTGTCAGAAAAGAAATCTTAAGATTGAGTTTGTAGCAGTGTATCAAAAGCAAGTAACAGATTTATGACATCTGTCTTCAGCTAAGACATTGCTAGTACTTCCTAAGACAGGAGAAATACCTTTCAAGTTTAGTTTTGCTGAAGATACTGTTCATTTGTACCATTTCATTGGTCCATTTATTGATGGTCAAAGAAGCACTCATATTTGACAAAACCTTAAAGCTTTCAGAATAGATGAATTAAAGAAACAACAGATGGATGCAGGAGAACCAAATTCAAAGCGCACAGGCATGACACTGTTTCTAAGGGAGCCCTTGGAAAACATGTGGCATTACAGAGATTTGGTGGGATCTTTTTAAGATCACAAGACAGCAGTTGAACAAATAAGCCATTTCCCACGTTCTGCCTGGTTCTAGTCATTTGTGGCGCTGAATGGCTTTCCTTTTCCTCCGCTTGAAAAAACAGCAGCACCTGTAGATGTGACATGAATTACACATGATATAAAAAGAAATCACAAAACTAAACCGTTTACTTGTTTCATTTGAAGAATGTAGTTCAGATATAGCCAGCACAAGGAACACATTAAGCTCTACTGCAGGTGATTGATTTACTAGTGAAAGATACTGAAGTAGAGATACTTTTGACACATTTCACCTTTACTTGAAAAAAAGTATTGCATGAAGAAAGCTATAACAGAAATGGATATTAAGTTTAGAGAATTGTGTGAGGGTATCAAAAGCAGGAGCATTATAGGCTGACTTAAAATTGTATCTGTAAGAATAAGGAATGTTCTATTACCCTAGTACTCTTTCATATTAACTGGTAATACACCAAATTGAAGCTTGAGCTTCAAATTTATCACCTGAACTGTGCACTTATAACACTACTGTTGCTAATACGAGAAAACAATTCAAGCTTCCTTTGTCAGCCAATACTTGGAAAAACTTTCCCCAAAATAACTTCGAAGAAAATGTTCATAACAATATAATTAATGTTCTGATTCAGTGCTGTGATGATACGACTGCAGTGAAAAATCACAGCTTTAAGTATATTGAGATATACTGACACTATTTCTACTGCCTTATTGCATGCTACATGAACAAAACTAAAATTGGCAAACTGCAAATTTCACTTAGCAAATAGGGACAACCTGAAAGTAACTGAAAAAAAACCAAAACCAACCCAAACCCACCCCACTACAAAAGGAAAAAGAATTAGTGGGAGTCAGTGATAGATAATACAGAGGGGGACTGCAGAAGTCCAGGAAGTGTTTTTGAAAATAAAGAGGAAAACAACAAATGCGCAAAAAAACTATTTCATTTGCATGTAATTTTAGCCTTATAGAATCAAAGAATGGTGTGGGCTGGGACCTTAAAGATCACGTAGTTCCAACCTGCCTGCCACGGGCAGGGACACTGACTCATCAGTCAGCACAGTTCCCACAGGAAAACACCTAAGCCATTGGAGCAGTATACCTGGGAATGAGACCTTAAATATTTCCCTTATTGCAGTGATTTAAACAAATCCACTGCTTTGGACTAGATACGGTTTTGCTATTTTAAAACTGCTATGAAATAGTTTGGAAGTTACTGTGCAGTAACTGCCTCACAATTAGCTGGCCAGCTACAGATCACTCACTCATAGAATCACAGAATGGTAAGGGATTGAAAGGACCTTAAGATCATCTAGTTCCAACCCCCCTGCCATGGGCAGGGACACCTCACTCTAAACTATGTCACCCAAGGCTCTGTCCAACCTGGCCTTGAACACTGCCAGGGATGGAGCATCTACCACTTCTTTGGTCAACCTGTTCCAGTGCATCATCACCCTCACAGTAAAGAACTTCCTCTTTGTATCTAACCTAAACTTCACTTGTTAAAGTTTAAACCCCTTCCCTTATGTCCTGTCACTACAGTCCCTGATGAAGAGTCCCTCTTCAGCATCCTTCAGATACTGGAAGGCTGGTATGAGGTCTCCACGCAGCCTTCTCTTCTCCAGGCTGAACAGCCCCAACTTTCTCAGCCTGTCTTCATACAGGGAGTGCTCCAGCCCCTGATCATCCTCATGGCCTCCTCTGGACTTGCTCCAACAGCTCTTTCTTACATTGAGGACACCAGAAGTGTACAGAGTGCTCCAAGTGGGGTTTCACAAGAGCAGTGTAGAGGGGCAGGATCACCTCCTTTGACCTGCTGGTCACACTCCTTTTGATGCAGCCCAGCACATGGTTGGTTTCTGGGCTGCAAGCGTACACTGAAGCTGGCTCATGTTCAGTTTCTCATCAACCAACACCTCCAAGTCCTTCTCCGCAGGACTACTCTGAATCACTTCTCTGCCCAACCAGTAGCTGTGCGTGGGATTGCCCTGACTCAGGTGTAGGACCTTGCACTTGGCTTGGTTGAACTTCATGAGGCTGGCATTGGACACCTCTCAAGCATGTCAAGGTCCCCCTGGATGCCATCCCTTCCCTCCAGCACATCAACAGCACCACACAGCTTGGTGTCATTGGCAAACTTGGTGAGGGTGCATCAACCCCACTGTCCATGTCGCCAACAAAGATGTTGAAAAAGATCGGTCCCAACGTCAACCCCTGAGAATCACCTCTCATCTCCAGTTGGATACTGAGCCGTTGACCACAAGTCTCTGCGTCTGGTCATTCAGCAAATTCTTTACAAGTGGTCTATCCACCAAATTCACATCTCTCCAGTTTAGAGACAAGAATGTTGTGCAGGACAGTGTCAAATGCTTTGCACAATTCCAAGTATATGACGTTAACTGCTTTGCTCCTATCCATCAGTTCTGTAGCCCCAACACAGAAGGCCACCAAATTGGTCAGACAAGATTTGCCCTTAGTGAAGCCATACTGGATGTCACCAACCACCTTGTTGTTTTGCATGTGCCTCAGCATGCTTTCTAGGAGAATCTGCTCCAGGAATTTGCCAGGTACAGAGGTGAGACTGACTGGTCTGTAGTTCCCCAGATCTTTCTTATTCCTTTTTTCCAGTCGTTGGGAACTTTACCTGAATGCCATGATGTTTCAAATACGAGGGACAATGATTAAGCAACTTCACCAGCTCCTTCAGGACCTGTGGATGGATTTCATCATGTCCCATGGACTTGTGCATGTTCAGGTTGCAAATATGATGTCGAACCTGATCCTCTCTTCGTGGCCTTAAAGTCTTGATTCTCCTAGTCGCTGCATCTGCCTTCCAAGACTTGGGTGACGTGGTCAGAGCACTTGCCAGTGAAGACTGAGACAAAGAAGTCATTGAGAAGCTCAGCCTTCTCCAAATCCAGGATATATAATCTCCGGTTATCTTCCAGAGAGAGACCATGTTATCCCTACTCTGTCTTTTGTTTGCAACATACCTATAGAAGCACTTCCTGTTATCTTTGACGTTCCTTGCCAGACTCAGTTCTAACTGGGCCTTAGCTTTCCTGACCTGGTCCCTACCTTCCTGAACAGTGTCCCCCTATTCTTCCCAGGCCGCCCATCCTTGCTTCCATCTTTTATCAGTTTCTTTTTAACTTCTAAGTTTCCTCAGCAGCTCCTTATCCATCCATGGAGGCCCCCTGGCCTTCTCGCCCCATTTATTTCTTTATATGCAACACTCAGGTCCTAACCACCACCTTTAAGAACAGAGAGTCCACTTGGGAAAGTATTCACAATTTTCAATCAATTAAAAGTGAACATGCAAGCTGTCCACCTTAGGTTGCCCCATGGAGTTCTGCAGTTCAGTTACTGAATTCTCACTTGCAGGTGCTATATACTGAAGTGTGTTAAACTATGAATAGAGTATCTATAAGTCCTTAAGTTCACCAGGCATTTTATGTCACTAAAATTCAAAAGAATTCTGTTGATTTAGTGTGGAATATGGGAAATGGGGAGAGCATTTGAAAATGAGGAACAATAAGGGTCTGAAAATAAGGTTCTACGAGGGATGAGAACAACATCCAAAGTAAGGGGACACAGAAGTTACCTTCTCAAAACATCCAAGGCACCCTGTTGCTCAGTCACTGAAAAAGTAGCAGTGGGCAGAGGCAGACCAGAGCTGCTCTGAGAGTTACATAACTTTCAGTAGGAAAAAAAAAATTGGTTATTGGTGGAAAGGGAGCCCAAAATTAAATTCAGTAGGGAAAACTATATAGATATTTTTTTTTACAACTAGCCAAAATATTATACTGTATTAACTTTAAAGTACTTCTAAGAAAGTCATAATCGTTTTTGAAGACCACCACCTACAACTGAAATTTCATCCTAACTACTAACCTTTTTTCTTAGCCACTAACATTCATTATCACTTAACCTTTGAATTTATATGCACATGCATGGAGACCAAATCAGTTTAATCCATCTTTCACCCCAATCTTTTCCCAAGTATTTTGTATATATGTAAATAACAAACATTAATATATATATTTAAAAAAAGCAATTTCAATGTGAATTATCCTGTGATCCCACGAATGAGGAAATCCTACCTTGGACTGTGATGGTAAATCACTTTTGTACCTATTTCAGATTAGGGAGCCTTAAAGAAAGCTTACAGAAAAATTTTGTCTTGATTCCTACTTTTACTGTACACAAAACACAGGTTACAAATAACTGTAGGGAGATGCAAGTGTGGCACTTAATTTATATTATAGAAAAACAGTCTAGAATTTTAAGTCTTCACTGCTTAACTGTATTTTGCTTATATGAAGCATGTCTCAAAGAACGGCAGATCACACTTCTTAAATGTTTAGGACTGCGTGGATCTGCTATGTAATGAAAGGACATTTTAGTTTTTCTTGCTTTCCCTCACAGAAAGTTTTGATCCATCCCTGCTGCAAATCTGATACTGTCCCTTATTCTTCTACATAGCCTGTTTAGTTTGCTACTTCTCTGTCAACCAGAGAAGGGCATCATGCAATAGGGAATTCAAGTAATCAACATAAAGCACTGTTTTTTTATCTCCTGGTCTTCTGGAGTTTGCCTAATACTAAAATTTCTGTTAAGAGTTGTGTTGTCTTACTGGTTAGGGTTTTTGTTTGGGGTGGTTTTTTTTTTTTTTTTTTTGGTTGGTTTTTTTTTTTTGTTTCGTTTTGGTTTTGTGGTTTCTTGCTTAGTGTGGGTTCTTTGGGTTCTTTTTTGTTTGTTTGTGTGGTTTGTTTGTTAGTTTTTGTGTAAGAACTACTCAACTGTATTCTAGTTCAGGGAATTTCACTAAATGCTGAAGACTGTATTTGGTGTGAGCAAAAAATTCCTTTATTAATACATATTATAGCTAAAAAGTGTTAAAAGAATGCATATTCTATAGAGCACTGCAAACCATAGGACTGGCTTGGAAACTTACTCAAATGTGTATTTATCAACCTAGAAGTGCTAGACCTGTCAAACCTTCCAAGGCCAAATAAATGTCACTTTAAAATACATACACATTTATATGGGAGTAAGACAGGTCAGACTACACTGCCTGATAATAAATTTTATGACAGAAATGTAACCTTGATATTAGAGATCCATATGCATTATCTCTTGAAGAATATAATAGAAATGCAGACATGTTCCCAAGCATACTGTCACTAGAGGGTGTCATTTTCACTTTCAACACTTGCTACACTGCTTGAAACCATACCTAAAGCTACAGATAGGGGCATTATTAATGAGTATTAAAGCACAAATTTATCGTGTTATTCAATATGCATTCCAAATGCATAATAGATATGATTTGAAAATGTCTATTTCTAGGAAATGGTCTTTTATTTCTTTTTAAAGAAAGTATTTAATGAACACTAACCTCTTTCTCTGTAGGATATAAAACATATCTATAGCACGCAGTATAATACCAATATATGAAACTCAAGAAACAACTTTTCTGGTAGAATCTGAAGTGACTTTTGAGATATTATCTAAGGTAGCATTCTCAGTAATGTGGTTAAGAACATGTCTTGTCCTACTACATTATCAAACCCTTTTTCTGTTAAATACCCTTCCTTCCCTCTACCAGTCCTTTGGCACAACATGCTAAGTCAACTTCAGTTCTCATTTGTGTTTCGATAGCTGTGTTTTTATATTTGCCTTCTAAATGGGGCAGCACTTGAAACACCTATTAATAATTTTGCAGTAAAGTGGCAAAAAGAATGCAAAATGCAAAAAGGACAGATCAAACCATCTTTTCCTGTTTGACCTTCTCTGTCCTCCCATGGCAGAGCCTTTTGTTTATCCAAATCACACATGCTTCATAGAGGCAACTGTTCTGATGGCTAGCAAAGAGTTAAGGCTAGCAAAGAGTTAAAGAAGACAGGCTAATTGATCAGTGATAACTGGAAGATCATCTGTAGAAGATTAAGATCTACAAGTACCAGTTCAGAACAGCGATCAGGTTAGTTTTCTCCCTGCTTCACAAACTCTAGTTGTTACACTCAGTAATAACTGAGAGAGGGATGAAAGCTACTTTTGAAAAAAAAAAAAAAAAAAAAAAAAAAAAAAAAAAAAAACCAAACCAAAACCCAAACACACAAACCCCCCCAGAGCCCATTGAAAAACCCAATGTCCAACCCCCACTGTTAAGTCATGCTTCCTACTCATGCACAGCAACAGCAGAGATGCAGGAAGACGACAAAGCATAAGATTTAGAATATATACTGCATGTGAGTGCATAAATATATATCAAACAATGGAAGTGTTGGGTGAATGTCCCAAAACAATAAAATGCTCACTGAAATAAAATCCTTATCCTTTCTGATTTACAGCATCCCACTGAAATTGTAACAGAAGATCTAATATTCAGCTAAACAATTATTTGTGTTCATAGTTAAAAATCACACGATAGGGCACCCTTTCTTCAGACTTTTAAATGAAGACATAATCATGCTAAGCTTCTTAAACTATGGAAACATCTAGAGCAAAGAATTAAGTGTTTCTAAAAAATATTCATGCTCGTCTCCTACAAGTATGAGGAAATGTTACAAATGAGGTGTCAAAAAGAGAGGGTAGCTTTGTTCATATTTTCAAATGCAGAAAAGATTATAGAAGAGGCACTAAGTGAGAGCCTTTTGATAAAACAATGTCTTCTTAAAAAAGGAAATGTCTGTATCACAGACATTAAAAATACCAAAACTTGCATTTCCTCATATTCTTCAGCAGTGTAAGATCTATAAATGGATGCTTAAAAGTCTAACAACACCTTTTGATATCAAGCTTGTAACTATCATGTTAAAACGTAAAATTACTTAAACCTTCTAATGTACTATTTCTGCTAAAAAGATGTATACCTATACACTGATGGCTGATAGCAATGCTGGATGTGTGTGTTTCTTTAATTACTGCCAATATATAAAAACTGATCAAACTGCAAAAAAAAAAAATAGTGAATGAGGAAACTACAGTTTAAATAGACACCACTGGAAAACTCATCTGTGTGTTTCAAACTGAAAAAGATTAAAGAGTAGGACATTGAGACTAGATGTATTGTCTGTAACAAAACCTGTAAAGACTACGCTAAAAAAGATAGCATATTTGTCTATCAGTTATTCCTATCAGAGGAAAGGAGCTTCTACACTTTTAAAGTAGCTGCAGCACCTTGGCTTCTGAGAATTCTCTTACTTTCTGCAGATAACTAAGTATAAATTTGAATTGTGGTAAGCACTACTCAAAACTTCAGAAATTAAGTCTTTGCCTGTGTGTTCATGAACTGGACATAAGGAAGGTTATCACTGCCTTTATCTAAATGGAAGGGATAGGGAATTGCTCTATGTGCAGCCTGTCAACATCCTTGCTTTTTGGGGTCTCTTTTTTTTTTTTTTTTGCTTTAAATATACATATAAGAAAACTGAATTCTTGCCAGAAAAATTAAATAATACAGTACTCTGTAAGATGGCAGGTACATAACTGGTCTTCTCAGTGCTCACAAAAAGCTAGTGCACAAGTGTGGTACAAGAGACACCTCCATTCACTATTTTTAACTACACATGCAACATAATCTTACATACCAAACCCAGAACCTGCAGAACAATGACTTCAAGAAAAAGTTTTACTGCGAGATATTTCCCTTTATTTAAGACTTACGAAAATGGGTCCTACAAAATTTATTGCTATTAAGGAATGGCTACTGGAATGATATGATAGTAATGTATCTCTCATACTTGAGCGCCTCTATTTTATGATAAACTAGATCCATACCTTTGTAACATCCTATTCCAACCAATATTATAGAAAAAACACATGTTGAAAGTTATACTGCCTTTAGCTATGAAGAATATTTTCCTGTACTATTTTGCAAGTCCGACTTTAGCACTCAAATGTATATACATTAGTTGTCCATCCCATGTTAACAGACCTTTTCCCCTTTTCATTACACCCTAACTTTAAAGAACCCTGAAGTTCTGTTTTAGTAATTTGCTAGCAAGTTGTCAAAGACTAATACTCTGGTAAGTACTATGCTTCAGAGATAACGGGCAAATTTTGAGTATTTGCTAGCGTTTGTTACTTCTGTATATAAGTGAGTTATTGTCTAGATGTTAAAATACTCGTTGAATACTACAACATCTGGAAAGAACGTTTTCCCCTCTAAAACAGGACAGCAAGAAAATATTCTACTACTCACTTAAAAGGATTAAATAAAGTACACTACAGACTACAAACTTAAAAGCAAGCAAGATTTGAAGCAGGCAAAATAGCTCCTGAAGGTGTAACTGTAAAACCAGTTGTTTTATAGCATTAAAACATATTTTGTGATTTCCAAACGGACTTGTTATTTTAAAGGTTTCTGACATTAGTTTTAAACAACTAACAAAACCAAAGCCCCTAGGGCTATTTCTGCCTGCATGTGCTGTAGAACTCACCACATGTTCAACACTTTCTGGCAGCTATACAGAAAAAGAGTAAGGGGAAAAAAAAGAATCAGAAGGAACACAAAGGAAGAATTTTACATCTTTCATATATAATTTCATAGTCAGAAAACTATCTTTCTTATAATAATTATTTCAAAATTAGTTCAAACATCAAAAACACATGCACTTCTCTAGTGTAGAGATGTGTTACTGAGGGCTTAGCCTAAAAAGCACAAGTTAGAGAAAATCTATTATTCAAATATTTAAAGCCAAAATTGAGTATAGCACCATAGTTTTGCCCCTCACCTGTGGCATTTTTCAAGTATTTTTTTAATAATTATACAATAAAAAATTTGAAGTAGCTGAGCACACAAGATCCTAAGAAAATAAAAAGATGGACATACTTAGTTTCATCCATTACTTCTACTTCTGCAGGAGCTGTGATGGGTGCATTTGAACGGCCTGCAGTTGGGTCATCGGTATTCAGTTCTCCATTTGTTGAGCTTACTACCTGAAATCACCAGAAATACCTGAAATTATGCTAGTGCCATACATACATCTTCAAAAAAACTGTCATTTTTGTTTACTGCATAATTCTTTTTATTGCAGTAAAAATATCTTTTCCACGTTTTATTCCTGCCTCCCTGCACTCCTGCCATTTTTCTTTCATATCTACCAGTGAAACTGACAACTACACAGCAGACTCAAAGCGAATTAAGCAAATTAAGCAAAGCAATTCTATTGATCAGGTTTGCTCATCTCCCTCATGTCTCTTCAGAGCCTTAAGGAAAGGTACAAGCCCTTTTCCTGATGTCAATTTAGTCAGTCTTGTGTTACCCTAGTGCATTTCAGATTCTTAGTTTCCTTTTCTGTGTGACCTGTTTCAGCTGTATCTCAAAGAGTTACTCACCAAAGGAGGGAAAATCTAAGACATTTTCTAGACCTAAGAGTGTCAGTAGTGTTTGTTTTTCACTCTCACAGCACGAGCACACTTACTGCCGTCAAAAAAAATAAAAAAAAAAAAAATAGGCAATTAAATTCATCTTCATTCCCATTAATTTACTCTCAAATTCCTTTGTAAATTCTTGAGCCACCAGGACACCTCTGGTTCTCTGGGAATGTTTGTTCTGACTTTAAACCAAATGTAATCCAGCATTCTCTCTCTCAGCTTTCCTGCATGACAAGAAGTGGCATCTCACTTATTCACCTTACAGAATCTGCCAGGACAATGGTTAACTAGATACACACAAGTGCATATTTGGTCAGGGCAGCTGACGGTGCTGACTGACCCATTATAGTACCAAGAGGTCTACTAGGTACAAAGTAGCAGCAAATTACTGGCCAAGGAACATTACACAAAAATATTGTTCTGGTAAAGTAACATAAAAGCCTGCAGATAACATCTGGAAAACATTATCAGACATTAAGTTAGAAGAAAGCAAAGGTAAGGAAAGTCATCATTAGCATAATGTTACTATCCCCCTTACCCTTCCAAGCTCTCCTCCTAATGCAGGAGTTATGCCTCATCTATTTATAACCTGAGCTAACAGAGCCTATTGAGGTTTGCTTTGTGGTTCCTATTGTAACCAAGTACAGAGCTTCACAAGATTGCTGAACTTAAGCCATTTTTCATGCCGCATGCCTACAACAGGCTGAGTTTTCTTCTTTTTCAAGTTTGACTAAAATAGGAACCACTGCCAAACCCCCCATGCAGCCCAGTGAGAAAGGAAAAGGGAATTTGAGATTCCATGATTAGTTATTTGAATCCTAGAGAATATAACTGAAGAATTCTGGGAGATTGGACTTTTTTTCTGTGACACCAGGTAAGCCAGTAGAGTTTCAACATGGTGGTTTAAGCTTAGTTTCATATCACTGGGGATGGCAGAAGCACTAAATGTTCAGTGTCAGAAACAGGCAGGAATTCTACTTTAACAAATCATTTGTGGGAAAAGTCTTTCTTTTCAAGGCAGCATTTGCCCTAAGGTGTTTGCTAATTAATCTGTTTTCTCTAAGAATCTTTGATACAAACTTTGTAGAAATCTTCGCATCAGAGAGAGGAAGACTGTCCTGCCTTGCTCTGGTTGGTCTCTATGAAGGAGACAGAGATCAAGGAGTCTTCAGTCCTTCCCATATACCAACAGCCGACACATCCACCAAATACACAACCAAAGACAACTAAATGTAACTGCCTGATGCATGGCTTAGTTTAGATAAAAGGAAAACAAAGTTCATCTTTCTGGAAAGAGTTGAGACCTCTGAAAGCATAAGTGAACCAAAGGGTATTATTTATTGGTAGCCCAAAAACCAGCATCAGTTATGCTTCTCCAGAATCACAAATGGCCTGAGTTTCACTCTAGTCTACTACTGCTGAAAAGAACACTAAGAATGGTCTCAGTAACATGCAGAACCAAGAATTAATACACCTGCAACACAGCAAAATATCTACATTTTTTAAAAAATAACAAACACTCATCCAAAAGCACAACAAGAGGCATGCAGGACTGCTTCAGTTCCTGTAGCAGTGAGGCTATTTTACTGTATGATCTTATAACTGAAAGTTCTGTAATTTGCTAAAATAACCTGCAATGCCAAAAGTTAATTCCCTGTGACATCAGTAAATTATTTTGCAATCTGATCAAAAAAGTGCATTTGGTAATAGAGTGATAATGCATGGTAAATGAAGCAGTGGGAACACTTGTACGCTCCTGACCCTGGAGCATACAAGCTAAGTTAGACCAACCATTGCACTTCTCTCTAACTACATGCCAATCAGCTCAAAAATTATCATGACACAGGTGGAAAGATATGGGAATGTAACAAAACTGAACCAGAATAAGTCACCTGGAAGAGCATTTACACTGAAGGTATGGCACACCAAATTCTGTAGCCAAGATGTACCACACGTGGTACAAACAAAATGCATCATATGGGATCCACATAAAAAGCTGTAACTTTAGAAAAGGAGAAAGAAGAACCAATACACAAAACTAATAGTGATTAAACAGAAATTTTTCATCTCATTTCTCTACTTAAGACTTGAGTTCAACTGGATTTCCTCAGCAGCCTAACAAAAGATGGGAGGCACAATTAATCTCTTAATAGATTTGTATACAGTTGTAGTGAAAAATGTGGATACTGAAGCTGCATTTTTGCACCTAAAAATTTTGCTAACTAAAACTACATGAACATTTTTCCAGGAAAAGTCACCAAATTTCACAGAATATTTCAAACTAAGTTTCAAATTAGAAGTGTTGCAATGCTGAAGATTAACTTAAGGTACTCAAATACATATAAATGGAAGAATAATCACTAAACTGAAAAATCCAGCACAACTTTAAGGGCTTTGATAACAGATCTTATCATGGTTTAAATTTAGTTTCTTCAAATTTAATCAGTTCTTCAAAAGTTTAATTTGAAAAGCACATACATGAAGAAGCATATGCATCATGTTTCTTGCTACCCTCTAGGCATAAGGCAAACAAAATACTAGACCTGCTACCTAATAAGGAGACATATTAATTGTGGGAAAGATTAGCTTCTTAAATACATGGTCCTTTAGAAGCTCAATAAGGGCCACTTAAAAGACAACAAAGGTACACCTGAATACCAGTTCCCAGATAGTAACAGTAAATCTGGCTAGTCACATGCTTTCTTTTGGATGTAAACTAGTATGTAAGTTAGTATGTACACTAATCTTTTACTTGCTATGTTGAAAAATAAGTCAGAAAGTCTCTCATAAAACAAATTTTGCTGATTTTCATGCTTATAATCACAATAAAAAAATCGCAGCAACTTGAAAAACACATAGAAATAATCCTTCATTACCCACCTCAGTCACTGAATTACCCGTTCTTCAAATATAAAGCCAGCCTTCAAGCCCAAGCAACTCCTTAGTGACACTACAGAATGTCATATTTTACCTTCAAAAAACTTCCAGTTAAGACAAAAAGAATAATAAAAAAATTAAAAAAATTAAAAAAAAAAATTAGTCACACTAGAATTCACTTTTTTAATTCACAAAAGCTTCGGAAAATTGATTTGTTTCATCTAATTCACTGCTATCTTGACTTCTTCAAGGAGAGATGTCTCGGAATTTACACCAAATATCTAACCTTTCAAGCAGTTCCTAAGGACCTTTCAAGCCCCGTGGCATTGCACAGGGAATTCTTTAACCTGATCTTTTAATTTAACCTCCTTTTAAAGAATTTCCAAATGGGAAAACAGAAAGAGAAAGGATAAGAAAAAGAAGATCAGCTAGCAAGTAATGAAAAAAAAAAGACTAATGAACAGATTAGTACAGTCTTTATGAGTGCATAAGCAGTTTGCAGTTCACACAGAGAAGGAAACAATTTGGTGTCGTGCAACTGACATTTCTGGGAACTGAGGTAAATTTACAAGACAGACACAGGAAGCTGCTGAATGAATTGCTGGTAGGTACAAGTTGCTTTCACTAATAAGGCTACACAAGCTAGAAAAATGGGCTGCCATACTACACACATACCAACACTCAGTTCATTTCAATTTAAAACATCACAGTGAAGAATCATAGAATGGTTTGGAATAGAAGGGACCTTAAAGATCATCTAGTTCCCACCCTGCTGCTACGGGCAGGGCCCCCTTCCACTAGACCAGGTTACTCAAAGCCCCATCCAACCTGGCCTTGAACACTACCAGGGATGGGGCAGCCTGTTCTGAAGAATTCTTCCTTATATCTTATCTAAATCTCCCCTCTTTCAGTCTATAATCATTCTACCTTGTTCTGTCACTACCTGCCCTTGTAAAAAGTCCCTCTCCAGATTTCTTGCAGGCCCTGTTTTGGTACTGGAAGACTTCCCTTGAACCTTCTCTTCTCCAGGCTGAACAAGCCCAGATCTGTCAGCCCATCTTCATAGCAGAGGTGCTCCAACACTCTGACCATCTTTTTGGCCCCACTTTGGACCCACTCCAACAGGTTCATATCACTAACGCATTTTAACAATCTTCTAAAAAAGGATCTCAGAGACAACATCAACAGCAGTATTACAAAATGACTAGTAGCAGAGACCTAAAAAAACATTCTGTCACTCCCAAATTATCTGCCAGATACTTTTTTCTCGCAGAGAAATGGCTAATTCAGCATAAAAGTCATCTCTAAGATGAGCAATGACTCACTAATGTCACAGAAAAAAAACCCAATACACTTTAATTTCATACTTTAGACTCAACTTTCTTTTGAACAATTATCTGTGGCATGTTTAGAACTTGTCTTCTTGGGGGCAATTAGGAATTCAAGTAAACTAGCTACCCAACTGCCCAACTTAATAGCATGATTCCGTATCACTACAACAAAGGGGTATTTGACGACAGTCAAGGGCTCAAACGTCAAAACAAAACTGAAAATATTATGTAGTTTTGCAAGTGCCTTTAATGAGGAAGTATGACAGCTCCACATTAAAAAGCTACACGATTAAGATGTCTTGAAAATACACATGATCTTCAAAGACACAGACCAAGTGGCTGCAGTTTTGCAAACTGCTCTTTTTAAATAGCAGCTGCTTAGTCTTAGCTGATCTAAGGGATCTGATCTCAGAACGCCCATATTCTTTGAGAATGAAAGGAAGAACATTATATTAAGATAGAGGAATACTACTAGTATTTCCTAGAAAATACTCTCCCACTCCCAAAGAGTGTTTAACATATATTACAATGGAATAAATTCTCCTGCAATTGTTACATTCTACCTGATAAAAAATTAAAAGGTTTCTTAAGTGCTCCAACCGCCAAAAGAGCAATATGTTATAAAATTTGGAAATTCCAGTAACTGGAATTTAAGAAGTTAAATATGTATTTTTCTAACTTAAAAATTAAAAAAAAAAAAAGAAATGTAATAATTTTGAATCTGATTCCACATTAATACACTGTTCTCAAAAGATAAATTACTACCTTTAAAACTAATGTTGAGGGAACTATTGCAATTCAAGTTAAATATGCAGGTAAAGTTTTAAAAATACTTAAGGCAAGCACAGAACAATGTCTAAATTTTTCTTGATACACAGTGATTAATTATCATCTGATAATTTTCTTGTATGAACAGCAGTTTCTAAGCAAAGTTTAGAGAATCTAAAGTCTGAATTGGTTTTCAAAAATTTAAAAGATAGGGAATTATCACATTGATGAGACTACAGCACTGTTCTCTTTACCCTGGACTTCTCATTCTTTCTTCAAGCATTGTCAATTTTTTTCCAAAACGAAACTTCATGAAAAATACACGTAACTTACAATTGTCAGAATCTAAAATGCAGCAGACAAAGAAGATTTTTTTTTTCCTGTCCTGGTTTCGTCTGGGATTGAGTTAATTCTCTTCCTAGTAGTTGGTGCAGAGCTGTGTTTTGGCTTCAGTCTGAGAACAATGCTGGTAACACAGTGATGTTTTAGTTGTTGCTTAGTAGCACTTAACCTGATCAAGGACTTTTCAGTCTCTCATGCTCTGCCACTGAGGAGGGGCACAGGACGCCAGGAGGAAGCAGAGACAGGACACCTGACGCAAACTAGCAAAAGGGGTATTCCACACCACAGCTCGCCATGCCCAGTATATAAATTGGGTGAGTTGCCCAGAAGGCCCAGATTGCTGCTAGGGTCGGGCTGGGTATCAATTGGTGAGTGGTGAGCAACTGTATTGTGCATCACTGCTGTTTATTGGGTTTTTTTCCCTTTTCCATTTTAGTTTTATATCCCTCTCCTTGTTATTTCCCTGATAATTATTAGTATTAAATTGCTCTTTATTTTAATTATTAAGCTGTTCTTACCTCAACCCATGGGTTTTACATTCTTTGGATTCTCCTCCCCATCCTGCCCAAGAAGGGAGGAAGGGGGTGTGAGAGAGTGGCTGCACAGTACTTGACTGCCAGCTGTGGTTAAACTATGTATTTCCCCTGATAACACTTTACAAAGCTAAATTATTTTGGAGTGAAAGCCCAAAACTTCATATAGACTTCGCAGCTGGTATTTTGAATCCTTCTGTAAAAGTTTGTATTTCTGGAAGTATTATTACAATCATCGTACCCCTAAATATATGCAAAGAACAAGACATCAAATAGTAAAATTAAGAGAAAACCAGGAAAATAAGCTCTTTAAAGATGAAATACACCAATGACAAAGGAAAAATTGTTGGTTTCTATTCATTCTCCACTGATAAGTATTGCCCTGTGACACATTCTTCTAGTCGACTATTGTTTGAACAAAAGTAGCAGAGTTTAGGCAAAAAATCACTACTTAGCACTTTAATCTGAGGTTTGCTTGAAAAGCAAAAATCATAGAATGGTTTGTCTGGGAAGATCATTGAGTTCCAACCCCCTGCCATGGCAGGGCTGAGGGGAAGATTAATACAACTAAATAACACATCAAAAGTCTAAACTTCAGTTGCTTGCACTGATGTAAGTCTATATTCCTTCAAGAACAGATAGCTCCGTTCATTTAGCTGTCACTACGAAACACAGAGCAAAAATTCCACATACATAAAGATCCCTAGTTTTCTGCACCTGACTTAATTTCAGTTTGGCAACTGTGGAGTAAGGAATAATAGGAACATTCTGAACATTACTGGAAAGAGAGCTTAATATGAAAATAGTAATCATGTCATGCACCACAGGAAACTAGTATTACATAATGGAAAATGACTGATTAAGTCATGCAAAGAAGCAGAAAATACCTGTACTGAGCCACCATGTCTGTCAGCTGCTAGATGAGCCCTCAAACGATGTGGATTCGCTTGTTGTGAGTCCCAAGCTGCCCTATGGTCTGTTGACTATCATTTTTCAATGCATTAGGAATATATGCAAAAATAAGAAATAAAAATTCCCAAAATGAACAATTATTACATATATATTATTTTTAAAAAGCACAGAAGCACTACAAGTCCTATACAGACGGTACATCAAGATTTTATGCATACTTACGTATGCCTACACATGCATTTTCACACAGAAGTAAAGTAGCTGAAACTAAGAAACGAAGTCCAACACAATCCTGTAACTTAGCTTAGGTAAATGGACACAGATCTAAATTCCTAATGCTTTTACCACCCTGGTCATTATCCTGGCTAACAAAAAAAAAAAAAAAAAAAATGTGAAAACGTTCTACATGCATGTTAGAACCCTAAGAGATGATACAGCATATGGGGAAGAAAGAGTGATTAAATTGAAAGAAGTATCAGTACGTTGTATCATAGCACCAAACAAGCAAGCTTTTAGGACATTTTAAGGCCTACAGATGTAGAAATACATTAACAAAGATCTACTTAAAACAAAAAAAAAGACAGAGTCAATTTTATTTTGGCGTTCTAATAAAAGCAATAATATAGCACAAATCATTAGATAAAAAGCAAAGCAATGCTGATAATCTCATATGATCACTTTACCTGATTTTTAGAGTGTTGTATTTTATCTCTGTGCTGATACGCTTCTCTGTTTGAAGACAGTGCAGGGTCTGAATGTATTGAACCCACTGGAGTAGGCTACAAACATAAATAATATGTAGCAACTGGTAAAACAAATAGATTTCTACATCTTACCAAAAGTTACTGGTTTGTAATAGAAATTAATCAAAATTATCAAATTAAAGAAAGATCTTTACTAGGTATTTGCCAACACCAACAAGAAAAAAAGGGCAAACCAAGACTTACATAATTTTAGAAACAGCAATTCTGACTACATCAGACATTAATTTTCTGAAAGGCTGATTATTTTCTGCAGGTAGCAATTAGGACATTCTGATAAAAGCCTGAAAGAAAGGCTTGAAGTAATTTTTAATGCTAAACACTGAAAAAAGATTTAGCAAAAAAAATAGTATGATTCTTTCAGAGAGTTACACAAGGAACTTCAGGGTAAGATGTATAATCTGAAACTGCCCAACTTACTCACAAAAACCCCTTTCCTATTTATTAAAAAGAAATACGGAAAAATTTGAGGTGCTGCAAAATTAATCCTTTACCCATAAACATAGCATTTTCTGTAACTTTAGATGCACTGCCATGGAGACTGATACTCTACATCTTATTTCATTAAAACAATGCATATAGACAGTTTCTTCATGACAAACTGATAAATATCTGGAGTGTAACTCAGGTGCAGAGAAGTGGTTGCTCTACATTTTGAGAATACTGGGAGCAAGGAAGTCCCCGAAACAGGAAAACGCATGCAATAATGACAATCACCTGCAAAGTTTTAAACTCTTTTGCTTTAAACTCCTTCTTCAACACAAAAACCAGTCTGAATTCCTATAAACTCATTTTGGATTCAACAGATTTACTTTGATGTTAAAGAGTACGTTTGAAAAGAGACTCAATATGAAACATCTCAAGCTAAATAATTATGTTCGAAAATGCATCCAAAAATGGGTTTGTCATAGCAGCTGTTCACAATTATACCAGCAGCCATGAGATGCACATGTATTCTGCAACTCAAGACTAACAATGGCTCAAAACCGATCACGCAAAAAACCTTGTATATTACTGGTAGCTTATACTGTACTCACCAACTGTTTGCCAATCCAGTCATATTCATAATCAAACACATAGCCTTTCCGATCAAGTAAATCTGTGAAGAGTTTCCTTAAGTAGTCATAGTCTGGCTTTTCAAAAAAATCTAGCCTTCTTACATAACGTAGGTATGTAGCCAATTCCTCTGCATAAATAAGAAAGGTACATAATTGCCATACGTGCTTGAAAGGCACTCAAAAATCAGCACTTACTAAAGTAACATTTATCTCTTACCATAACATCTGAACAGTTGTTCATCATGAATCTATGACTTACCAGAAAGAAAAGCTACTTAATAGTAATAATATTCTTCAAAATAAATTGCTGCATTCTAAACATATCTTACCAAGCAACCCCACACTAATTTACCCGTCAAGATCTTCCATTCAACCTTCCAATCCTGATGCACAGCATGCCAAGAAGTGGGGAAACACCTCTACTTTCCAATTTTATTTTTCTTTACTAATTAATTTTACAAAGACAAGCCTAGAGAAAAGGAAAGAAGGGTGTATATGAATGTACAGGGTAGTCTTATGTCCCAAAGAACATCTGCTACTGGAATGTAACCATCTGACAGAAGATGGCTGAGAAGTGCAGAGGCAGTGCTAAGACTGAGCTGTTCTAAGTTAAACTTCTTCAGAGATTGTGGGGTTGAAAGAGGGACAAGAGAAGGTTTGAGGCTAGCTTGATAACAAAAAGTTGAGAGACAGTATCATGTTGGTGCTGTCAAGAATGCACCTCAGGACAGGGGTGCCAAGAAAGCCCAAATTACTTATTTCTGACAAAAACAGAGTATAAAGTGGTTTTTTTTAGAGGATGGAGCACTGGATAGGAGGAATTCTGTGGCATCTGAGGGCTATCTCAGCATACAAACAAAACTCTTCAGAAATTCTAGCCAAGAAGGTCAACATTGGAAGAAGGCAAAGAGAAATACTGCTAGGGACCTCTTTAATCATATTTTCCTAATGTAAAGGGGAAACCAAAGCATGCAAGGCATGTCTTCAGAGGGATGAAGGCTGAATCTAAGCCATTTAATTCAGCTGAATGTGTCACAGCTGGCTGACTCCAAAAATCAAATACCACCCTTATCATGCATTAGATGAAGAAACTCCAGAGTTTAAATCCTTGCTCACATTTTATACAAAGCTTTAAACAGCAGCAGCGTTGCACACTCAAAGACAGTACAATTCCACAGAACAGAGGATGAAAATGGTAGGTGTTTCACATGTGACAGAGACCAAAATATCTTTCAGTGATGCTAGAGTTCTCTTGCTTTATGGACATCAACCAGCTATCTCAACCTGCAGGCTGACTGAAAAGAATTGAAATTATTTTATGTTTTGAGTGACAAGAAGGACAGGAAAATACGGAAAATCCTCAGGTATCTGACATGCAAAAACTTCAACATACAAGAATACATTTATTATGAAAATGTACATATGAGCTGTCAAAGAAGTTTCTCTTTTGTGTTGTTCAAGGTCAAATACCACTTCTTTGTTCCATTTTCAATCCTGTCAACAAGCATGTACTTGATTAAATTCAGTGACAACAGTCCACTTAGATATATGGAGCTGCTCATGCATAATTATTTCCAGGAATTGAACCATATACACCTTAAATTACATATTTAAGGGGTTCTAGCAACTAGGTAAAAATCAACATGCAAGACATGCATGCATTCCTGGATGCAGAAGACTTACACTACAGAACAAGTTTTTTCCCCGCATTTAAACTTTTGTCAACAAACATATGTTCAGACACTTGCTCTAAGTTCTGTAACCAAAGTCAATTTCACTTCTTTTTTTTTTTTTTAATACACAGAAGAAAGTGAAATGAAAAGCATAAGAAAAAATGATAATTGACTCATTATTACCACAGAGTTGAAAAGAACATCAAAAGGTCATCAAGTACACCACCCTGTCCCACAGCCTTGTGGTTTGTTTTCACACAGCTCCAAGTGAAAGAAGCTCCAGAGTCTCCCTTGCAATGGCAATCCCATGTTCTCACTATATTTAAAACACAGGAGTTCAAGTCTAAACTGTTTTGGATTACATGCATTATTGTTGAGCTGCTGTGGATCTAGCAAACTAATCCCTTTCATGTCTGTAGCAGCCATAAGTTAAAGAACTTCTTTCCCTCACAATTTTGACTAAAACAATCTCTATTCATTCAGTCTTTGGTGATAAGTATAGCAAATACTGCACATAAGAACTCCCGCTTCTCCATAAGATACCCTTAAAATAAGACATACTTTCTTCAAGTACAGTCATGACATTAAACATCTGCCTCCTGTCCACAAGGCCCATTGTGAACAGGAATTTCTTTAGCAAGAGGAAATCAAATGACTCAGAGTTATTCTCAGCAAATCCATTTAGGCTATCAATGATATTGTGATTACTTTTCAGGGTGTTTATTTTGGAAAAATCATGTCGGTGTCAAGTGCGTCTGTCCCCTGACCCAAGCTGATTAGCCCAACTTTTTAAAAATGTCAGATTTCTTTCTTTCCAATTTTCCAATACCTCATCAATTCTCTGTGCACTTAAAAAGAACTAGAAGTGACACCTAAAACTACTTGCAAGTTACTTTAAATATTATTTCAAGCTGTTCCTAATGCAGCTTGTTTTAAAAAGGAGTATGCTATAAAATTTGAGATACAAAACTTTACGTGTGAAGATACAAGAGTAGACTGGTTGACCGCCTTAAGCGTACATATAATTTTTAATGTTTCTTTTAGAATAAACTATCTTTGAAGAACACCAGCATAGACTTACTGCTATTTCAAAGGATTATTCCTATAGCTATTACCATAGTATATAATACACATATTTGGAAGCATTATTATATTTGTTTTTAAAACCATATATTAAACAACTATCTATGCCAGTTTTGTTCTTTAAATCAATGCACAACATTTTCATTAACAGTATACACTACCTGGGAAGCTTTCACACAATACTTCTATAGGGGTTGCTCGTTTTGTGTCCCCAATTTTCTGGTACCGTTCTTTTAATGTATCGGCCTATAACACAAGAACAAAACAAGCTCCTGAAGTTATACAGTTTGCAGGCAAACTTTCAAAAAGAAAAACATCATAGTAAGAAAAGCTGATGAGCTGAAAATAGGACAGAGGAAGGTATCAAAAAAACCTACCTTTAAACCTTGCCATGGAAGGCTTCCTCTGAGGAAATACATAAACATATGTCCTAAAGCTTCCAAATCATCTCTTCTACTTTGCTCTGAAACAAAATGCAAATATTATTAGAACATTCAATCTGCATAATTTTACATTATATTTAAAAAGTTATCTTCCACATTATGTAAAAACAGTTGGTAGGTAGGAAGTACCTGAAATCAAATTGAGCATGTGGAAGGGTTCTTGTGTACTATGGACTCCTTTAAGAACACAGCTAAACCAAGAAAAGCAGATGCAGACTGCAGGTATATTAATCTCAACAGTACTTTAAACAGATTATCTTGCTGAAATAAATTGTTTTATTTTAAGCAACACAGAGAAAGGCATGTACACACAGCCTGCTCTCTCTCCAGCTGAGTTAAAAGCTAAGTTATGTAAGACAATGTCTGGCATGGTAACAATTTTTCATCTGTAGTAAAGCAGTGGTAGTCCATATACTATCCTGATGCAACCACATAGATTAAGAAGAATGCAGGAATAAGCAGTAGAGTTCTGTGCCTGCCAGGCACTGGAGTGAAGGAAACACTGACTCTAACAGACTGCACAAATCCTGTGCTCCTTATGAGATAGGCTGTACAGGAAGTCACTGAGTATTTCATGAGCACTGCTCATGAGAACTGTTTTGTGCAATACAGTGTGTTTTATATAAAAAAATAAAAATAAAAATCAAGCATGCAAAAATGTAACTAGTATGCAACATATGGCCCATCTATGGGCAACACTAAGGCATTGGACACAACACAAAAATGTACTGGAAAGTACTATTTGGTCTTTCCGAAGGGGTAATAATTCATCTCTTTTGCATTAACTTAGATATGCTGATAAAAATATTAATCTCTTCTTCAATAATAAAACAAAACAACCACCCCTTATTGAGGCAATTGCTCCTTCACTGGGAGTTCTTTCTACAAAACAAGAAACTCACAGTCTTTAGTCTAAAATTACTTCTAATTAAGGAGTGGTTTGGTTTTTGGTTTTTTTTTAATTAAGCTTTGGACCATTGAAGACATTTCTGTAGGATACTTCTGTGGTAACCACTTCTAGGATACATAACAGTTTGCAATGCCCTCAAGAATCCTCCATGTGAAAGAATTCTGTTGTTCCTTTTAATTTTGGGCAAAGGGTATTGTTATTTAGTATCCATTTGAGTTTTTCACTGATCAATTTGGAGTAATTAAAAAATAGGAATCAAATACCCTTTCCTATGGATGGAATTATGGATTTCTTCAACATAAACCTGAGAAACAATAAACCCGAAGATTATATTGCTATTGTTGGAAGAAGGGCCTCTGAAAATTTAAAAAAAAAAACCCACAACCCTAGCAGTGGACTTGGTGAAACACAAAAGGATTTCAAGCACCAGCTGGAGAAAGGACTGCTGATATACGCTGAACCTAGTGCATCACAATTTAATGAGATTGAGAGGATCTCTTGCATAAGCAATCCAGGAGGTTCCTCTGTTGCATGGAAGACAACCTCCTCTAGCAAGTAATAGATATGCTGACAATGAGAGGTGCCATGCTTGACCTTGTACTCACCGACAAGGAGGGGCTGGTTGGAATGTGACACTCCAGGGCAGCCTTGGCTGCAGTGATCATGAGATGGTTGAGTTCAAGATCCTCAGGACAGTGAAAAGAGCATGCAGCAAGCTCACTGCCCTGGACTTCAAGAGAGCAGACTCTGGCCTCTTCAGGAGCCTGCTCAGTAAGGTTCCATGGGATATAGTCCTAGAGGGCAGGGCGGCCAAGACTGCTGGTTGATATTCAAGCATCACCTGCTCCAAGCTCAGGAGTGTTGCATCCCAACGAGAAGGAAATGGGGCACGAAGGCCAGAAGGCTTCCATTAATAGATAACGAACTGGTGAGGAAACTTGGAGGGAAAAAAGAAGCCGATAAAAGGTGGAAGCGAGGACAGGCAGCCTGGGAAGAATAGAGGGACACTGTTCGGGAAGCTAGCGACCAGGTCAAGAAAGCTAAGGCCCAGTTAGAACTGAGTCTGGCAAGGAACGTCAAAGATAACAGGAAGGGCTTCTATAGGTAAGCTGCAAACAAAAGACAGAGTAGGAATAACGTGGGCCCTCCGGAAGCTAAGGGGAGAACTGGCTACCCTGGATTTAGAGAAGGCTGAGCTTCTCAATGACTTCTTTGTCTCAGTCTTCACTGGCAAGTACTCTAGCTATGCTGCTCAAGTCTTGGAAGGCAGATGCAGGGACTAGAATGACAACCTTAGGCCCACTGTAAGAAAGGATCAGGTTTGAGATTATCTTTGCAAAGTGAATGTACACAAGTCCATGGGAACTGATGAAATGCATCCATGGAGTGGACCCTCCTGGAAACCATGCTAAGGTACTTGGACAGTAAGGGTGTGACTGGTGACAGCCAGTATGGCTTCACTAAGGGCAAATCATGCCTGACAAATCTGTGGCCTTCTGTGATGGAGCTACAGTGTTGGTGGACAAGGGAAGAGTGACTGACGTCATCTACCTGTACTTGTGCAAAGCATTTGACACTGTCCCACATGACATCCTTGTCTCTATATTGAAGATGCATGGATTTGATGGATGGACCACTCGGTAGGTAAGGAATTGGCTGGACTCAAGGAGTTGCAGTCAACAGCTCACTGTTCAAGTGGAGATGCTCCTCAAGGTTAGTTGGTGGGACCAGTGCTGTGCTTTTTGAAATCTTTACAGTGATGTTGGTAAACCATGCAGAGGAGCATGACCTCATGTAGTAACTCTGCTTCAGTTCAGACTCAGATAAGTGGTTCTCGACTTCATTATTCTGCAGGCATTGGGTGACAAATAACTCATAGTCAAGATCTCTGAGGTCTAACAAACACGGAACACTCTGAATGGGACCTCTTAACTTTCATAGCCTCGTGGAGGTTTTTTTTTCTGTATGTTTGTGACTCCCCTCGAAAAAAGTAGTATTTCTTTAATTTGTTCAGTAGGATGTAGAAAATGCCATCAAAACTTGCACAAAATTGCCAAGGTCCGCTTTTCTGAGAAGTATATAGAGGATGATACAGAGTTACTGAACTTTGTGTAGACAATAGATTCAATAATCTTTTGTTCCAGAAATGGACTTCTAATCAATGGTTTCTGGTTTTGTGCCAACCTGGGAAACTGTATCTGAAATCATGTTGTCTGTGTGAAAAATAACGTGGCTTTATTCAGATCGCTGTTTGAAGGAAATACAAATACTCTGCAGCCCTTAGCATGTGACTGGTGTCCTTGCTTCTACAAGGTAATTTCTCTCAGGGTCAAAATTTCTCCACACTTCACAGAATCATAGAATGGTTCGGGTTAGAATGGACCTTAAGAGATCATCTAGTTCCACCCCCTGCTATGGGCAGGATTTCTCAAAGCCCCATACAACCTGGCCTTGAACATTTGCAGGGATGGGACAGCCACAGCTTCTCAAGGCAACCTGTGCCAGGGCCTCACCACCCTCACAGTAAAGAACTTGTAAGTTCTAATCTAGAAAGCCATCTGAAAGCCATTTTCCCATGTCCCACCACTTCATGCCCTTCTAAAAAGTCCTTCTGCAGCTTTCATACAGATACCCTTTAGCTACCGAAAGGCCACAATAAGGTACCCCCAGAGCCTTCTCTTCTTCAGCCTGAACAAGCCCAGCTCTCTCAGCCTGTCTTCACAGGAGAGGTGCTCCAGCCCCCTGGTCATCTTCATGGCCCTACTCCAGACTCCCTCTAACAGGTCCACATTCCTCTTCTGTTGGTCGCCACAAAGCTGAATGCAGGATCTCACGAGAGTGGAGTAGAGGGGCAGAATCACTTCCCTTGACCTCCTGGTCACACCCCTTTTGATGCAGCCCAGCACACAGTTGGTTTCTGGGCTGCGAGTGCACGCTGAAGCCAGCTCCTGTTGAGTTTCTCATCAACCAACACCCTGAGTCTTTCTTGTGGGTATACTGCTGAAACCAAAGATAGCTGTCAGCTCTGAAGTAGCCAATATCTAACACAATCAACTTTTGGAGGCTACTGGTCACTGAATGTGGAAAATGAGTATCAGATGGTCTGATACTGAGTTTGGCCTCCCCCTTACATCCTGAAACTGCAGCAGCAGAGCAAACTGGGTAATTGTTTCTCAGCTGCTCCATAGCATACAAATCCGCTTAACTAAGCTTAGCAAAGCAAGCTGCTTTCCAGGAAGCTCTCAGTTGCTTTTCACAAGACCTGCTTAAACTTTACATATTGAATGCATTTCTTTGAAAAAAAATATTGTTGAAATTTTAGTATTCCTTATGTGTAAGTAAAAAAATATACACCCATGCTTCATATGCTTAGCAGAAGCTCTCTCAAATACTTGTTACTTTAATTAGTTCTATACTTTCCAAAGAAGTAACTCTAAAAAACTGAAAAAAGGAAAAAAGGATTGTTTACTCTGGCAAAAAGATGACTCAGGGGAGACCTTACTGCTCTCTAAAGCTACCTAAAAGGAGATGGAGTGAGGTGGGTGTTGGTCTCTCCCTTAAGTAACAAGTGATAGGACAAGACAAAATGGCCTCAAGTTGGGCCACTGGAGGTTTAGATTGGATATTACAAAAAAGTTCTTCACAGAAGGGGTTGTCAAGCATTGGAACAGGCTGCCCAGGGAAGCAGTGGACTCACCATCCCTGGAGATATTTGAAAAATGAGTAGATGTGGCACTGAAGGACATGGTTTAACGGTAGACTTGGCAGTGCTAAGGTAACAGGTGGGCAGTTAGCAGTTAAGTATCTTCCAACCTAAACGATTCTATGTTTCTTTACAGAATGTTAACACCAATTCATCAGCTACAGCTGCTAACCACAAACTGCCACAATCTGACTTGACTGATAAAGCACCTTATTACTATCTCGAAAATGTGAATGGTTTCTCATTGCCATATTAATACAAAGTACCTTTCAGAGCAACCTCATTAGTGATTACCATGCAATGCTAAGCAATTTATTTACACAAATTCAAAGGTGTCAAACCTGTTACCACTAGAAAACGTATATATAACTGGTATAAACAAAGCTAAACGAAGACTACTTTGAGTGCTCACACATTATTATTCAATAATAACTTACTTCTCTCTATATATCCTGTCATTTCTTTAGTGCATCATATTTACAAGACTAGCATAACTTTTAACTACTCTGACAAAGCCTCTTTAACAGTATAAACATTAAAAATCACTAAGAAAACCAAGAAATCAGCATAAAATATAAACTACTTTCATTCCACTACACGGTGCATTTCAAAGGGATCAAAAAACAGGCAAGGTAGAACTGAAAACCTATGTTCTTGCAATCTTTTCACTTTGGTATCTTTAATAAGCATATCCACCTGCTGCCCACCCAACCTGCCACAGTATGCTTCTAATGTGAAGATGTTATGATACAGAAAGATACACGTCATCTTTCTTTCATGGATATCTGACAAAAATAGCTATTGTTTGCTGAGACATGACCATGATGATTACAGACTCAGAACACTGTATTCCCATAAATGGTATTTCTGCAAGGACAAACTGTAATTTTGCACACTATACAAAACTTGCAGTTACTATGACTACAGACTGAGAAAAATTACAACTTGAAAACAAGATGATTTCTGACAAATGACAGCTGTTGAATTCTTTCTGCACTTAATAAGCACACATACCTTTTCCTAAATGTGTATTTATACTCATGTATCTAGCTGTTCCTGTAAGGCTCTTGTGTTCTCGATATGGTATATGCTTCTTTGTTTCTGGATCTATATACTCCTTTGCCAACCCAAAATCTATAATATGAATGATTTGCTGCATTTTGTTTCCAGGTCGTCCTATTAAAAAGTTCTCAGGTTTTACATCTCTGTATATCAAGTTCTTTGAATGGACATATTCCATACGAGAAATCTTTAAAAAAAGAAAGAAACAATAGTTTAGTTTAAGCTTCTGTCTGCCACATTAAGTTGTGGTAGAAGCTAAATAACTTACACAGACCTTACATTTAGAGGAAATAACCTTCACATCACCTGAAAACCAAGGTATCTCCCAGTTAAAGTCAATGAAAATTGTGCACATCCTTTGAGATGATACAGCACATGGCATACTGGAAACTTTCACACTATACATTACACATAAATGAGTATATACAGAAGTTATCTTCTTTTAGAACTGCTGGCACCAAGCATATTTTGTGCACATTAAAACTAAAACCAAAAACTATGCCATAAATTAGTGAGCAGCAAAGTTCCATTTGGACCTATTACATATTAAAGGTATAAACAAGAGAAGCACTGAAAGCTCACCACTATGCATATAACCTCAATTCTAGCTGGATCGCTTTCTATCAAAATTTATATATTCAGGAAGGAACAGCAAGTATTGAATAAAGATTATCTCTGATAATCGGAGCATTTTAAAAAATTAACTTCACCATTAAGGCTGTAAATAAGATGAATGTGTCTATAGGTCTACAGTTGCAGGCCTTTTACACCATTACACTCGTTTGCCCTACCCTGCATGGATAAAAATATTACTACCTATTTAGGGAAGTGGAGGTTCAGTATCATTAATTTTTCATAAGAACTTATTTAAAGCACATTGTATCAAAGCAAACAATGCAAGCCTTATTTCTTTTTTTCTTTCTTTCCACTTCCAGCTATCCTCAGATGGAAATCAAACCAGAAAACCTTAGAAAAAGAAAAAAAAATAAAAATTCTTAGTTGAATAAGTCTATGCTATTTAAGTATTTCTGGACGGGTTTGGGGATTTGTTTTTTTGTTTGCTTGGTTTCTTTCTGCTAATGACTAGGAAAAATATTTATGCTATTTAGGAGTCCCATCATCCAACTGCTTCTGTGAATTAAAATTATTTTTATTTTAGGAAGATTTGGGATTTTTTTTTTCCTAATTGAGTATGTTAAGCTAAAATTCATTATTTCAGGTTGTGATCATGAGAACTCAGAAGACACAATGAAACTACATTCATGAAATGGTTCTTGAAAAATTAGAACAAAGTAACTGAAAGTGACATAAGACAGTCTTCCTACTATAACTGTATCACAGGCTCTTTAGAAGCCACTAACACCAATTATAAACATGTACAGTTCAACTCTCTTAAATGAAATAAGCATTTAATCCATTGAAGACTGACAGTTATTCTAACAAATACTCAAATTAAGATCTATTCTACTTACCAACTGTACGGCTATCATAAGAACGGTTTTAAGAGAAAATGTCCTACCACACAAGTCAAATAAATCTTCCAGACTAGGTCCAAGTAGTTCTAGCACCATAGCATTATATTTGCCACATGGGCCAAAATAGTAAACCTGAGGTATTCCATCTGTAAAATGAAGATACAAAGTAATTATAAGGGGTCAGATAAGATCAATGAACATACCAATAAAATTCATACCAGATTTCAAGCTGATCTGAAGTTAAACATACATTTTTCACACAAAAGCAACAATAAAACCTCATAAAAACTACAGGTAAAAGACAAAATACGAGTAATAAAAGTAGTACCAGCTTCATTAAATATTTTATGCGTATTACATG
This sequence comes from Nestor notabilis, assembly GCF_000696875.1. Classification (NCBI taxonomy): domain Eukaryota; kingdom Metazoa; phylum Chordata; class Aves; order Psittaciformes; family Psittacidae; genus Nestor; species Nestor notabilis. Next base: position 32,734 of record NW_009940499.1, read on the forward strand.
TTTGGTTTGTGAAAGACTTAAAAAATAAAAATCAGAAGTGGTTAGGTTTTGTAACTGTAAATTGAAACAGGATTTTAAAAAGGTATGAAGAGAGGCTTCTATAAGCTCCTTCCTAAAAAAGTAGGCATTTAAAGTTTTTGAATTAAGGCTACAACAAATGTATATTCAGGAATAAAACCACCACATCTATAGAACTAATTTAAAAATCAAAAAAAGATTATTGAATTCTCAAGTTTAAGGAGGCATTAAGTCTGGACTTCATAGTTTTAGATAAATACCTACCTTAAGAAGCTAGGCAATCCTGAAGTGTGAAAGTATCAATATTCATAGCCTTATGATCCAATTTCACTTTCGTGTTTTTGTACATCTGGATTGTGTGATTATGTAATTCAAAATAAGTTGATTTCATTGCCTCTATTGATCTTGTACTTCCTCATATGCACAGGACCTCTTCCTCATTCAGCAGAATAAATTTTCTTCACTTAAAGCTAGTTACTTCAGGTTTTGGGGTTTTTTTTTTGCTCTTCAGTATGCATCGTCTGTGTCTCATTAACTCTAAATATTCAATACTCTGAAGTGCATTTTTCCTTTAATGTGAGCTTTTTTTAATGGTGTTCATTGTTACAATACTGTACCACACAGAACTACAAAATTCATTTTGAGAATACCCCCTAATGAAACACTGGATTTCACTTTCCTTCTCTGTAGATCAGATGTAAGTTTAAAAATGAAACCATCCCTGACTCTGGGTGGTTTTTGAAGTACATCAAGTCTCAGGTTTTTCACACCTTACTACAGTACTACTTACACCCATGGCACAGATTTTATAATTGTGTCTACAATGGCTCTGGGTAAAAAAAAAAAAAAAAAAAAAAACCACACACACAAAAAAAAAAACACCCAAAAGAACTAAAAATAAATTAATGTAGTGTTTTTGAGAGCATTTTCACTAATCTCTTTTCCTAGAAGAATGAAAACCTAACTCCTAAAAATCCAGCTTAACTGTTCAATTATCTGCAGAGTAGAGCTTCCATTGATTTTTACAATATATATAATCATACCCATATCTATACTGTACTAATATACCTAATATGCATAATCATACCCATTTCAGAAAGACTGCACTAGAGTAGAGCCTATTACTACTACCAAAAGAGCACAGACCACATTGCACATCAGAACATGGTACAAGATAGTGCTCTTAATTTTAAAAATACCACCCCTAATTATAATATAATTATCTATCCATAATGTTAATGGATCAGAAAAGATATTTGTACACATAAGGGGATATCACAACTCTAGAATTCAAGTTTTCTGCCTTCACTTTCTGGCATGATGGAATTACACATGGAAATACAGATGTATCTGCACCACCAAAGTAAATCATCCAACAGATGTACGGAAACTTCAGTGAAAAAACTAAAAAAAAAACTTCACCCCAAACAAATAAAACCCACCACAAACCACCTAAGTAAAGAGAAATAAAAGCACTGCAAATTTGTAAGGAAGTGTAATGGCCTGAGACATACTCTGAGAATCTCTGATCCTGTATTTGAACGTTTAAAGACATGAACTACAAAACATTCTCAAGAGACATCAGTCTCCTCTATTGTAACTGCATCTGCTCTGTGCCTCTTTATTACATTTTAAACCACTAAACGTACTTCAAAAATACAGAAGCCAGAAGACTGTTGTTACCAGCTTCCACAAGGCAGCTACAGAGTACTACGTCTAAAGTTCCCCATGTTTATAAAAAAATTTCATATTAAGAGTTCAAAGTACTAGAAATTTGTGATGTTGTTTTTTAATCAAAATAGTCTTCCTGCTTTTACTTAAAAACAATAACCTAATATCATTCTGTTTTTTGCACTATTTCTTCCTGTCCCTAGAAGACCAGAAGAAAAGTCAGAAAGTAACATGTAAAGTATCACCTCACACCAGGTCCTCTATCCGTATCTGAGGTATTTTTTACCCACAACAGATATACAAATGTAAGCTCTTTTATACAAGTCTTTAAGAAAAATGCGTTAAATAAAAAAAAAAAAAAGGAAATGAAGAATTCACCTTTTTATTGACAGGATATTGCAATACTTACTACCAATTAAAAGCATGTAATTTATTTCCCTTTTTAGTTAGTCTGGCTTCAACATTGAAGCCCTCTGGTGTAAGAATATAAGAAGGAAATACTGGCAACTTGTAACACATACTCCAGTCTTCCTTCTATGAAATTAAAGAAGTCAGGGTTCTTAGGTACCTTGCTCAAAAATAGTTCTTTGAAAAAGAGGTACCCAAATTATATGCAGAATTCAACGCTTGTCACATTAATGTCACTATGAAGTTACAAGTAATTTCCTATTCTTCCACCAACGAAGAAACTTCCCTATGGCCAAAAAATAGTATCACATACTCCCACTTCATTACTAACACATCTAATTCCTTTCTATGTTTACAGCTCAACGCAGTGTCCTTATTTTCAGATTTGAGTCACATTTGCTTATGTCAGGATATTTATACTAGCTCACAAGTAAAACATTTTCATCTGAATTGACTCAATTTACTAAAGCCATCTACAATGCTTTATGTGACTGTGTATAAATTATCATGTTACGATAAAAAACTGCACCAAATTCAAAAATATTATCAAAATATGAAAATCATCATAAAAATATGAAATAAGGGCCTCCAGTTAGTAATTTTTTCCGTAACTCTATACTTTGCAGTTCCTCCAGTGTTTTACAACTGGTAAATCAGACTTTTGCTTTATATTCAGAGAGTAGAAACAGAAAAGAAGTGTTGTTCTCTTTTCTCGTGTTTCCAGCTTAGCAGTGAGTAATGAGCAACTGAATGGAACCACCTCTATCATCTCTCAAGACTGGTTTATCACTCAAATGCTTTAGTCCACCATGTTTAGGTACATGATGTCCAGAAAGTTTTTCAAGCTGATAGGGCTGACTTTCTCTATAAATGATGACAACATATAAACATCAGAATAAAGAAAATACTATTAGTAGATGACAACTGTATCTGCCAAACATCTTTAAAGAAAACCAAACAGAAGTTATTTCTAGTTCACAACCATTACCCATGACAGCTGCCATCTTTTTCAAGAGCTTCAGCATCAAACCTGATTTAAGCCTAAGGCTGAACATGTTTTTCACTGCAATTACCTAACGCAAAAAAAAACCCAAAAAGAAAAAAAAAAAAAATCCAAACAAACACAAAAAACCAACAACAAAAAAACAACACCACCTTGATAAACAAGCACCAGAGACTGACTGCCAAATACATACATAAACGCACAGGTCAATGGCAATACCACTTGTACTTAACCTTGTGTTCCCAATCTACCACTGAACCATATATTGGAAAAATATCTCTATAAAAACCTAAATTTGTAAAGCTATTAAGCGAGTAAGCAGTTTCTTGTAATACTCGTTTCCTTTTAGAGTTTCCTCTAAACCAGTCAAAACCCACACCTACTGATGTATTCTGTCTTATTGCTTAGATTGTCTGTTAAATCAGATCCATAAATGCCAGTTAAATACACAAGACTGCACTTGCAGAACAAGCTGGTTTGTATTCACTGACTTTTACTTTTAGGTTTAATTTTCAGATGTAACAATTCGTTGGACACAACAAAAAAACACTAAACTGAACAGACTGAAAATTAGCAGTAACAGTCATCTTTTACGGCACATTTGTACCAGTACTCTGCAAGAACACAGTTCAATAACTTGCCACAAATACATGGATTCCTACTAAGCCTACAGAATCTGTCCTGAATGCTCTGAAAGTAAGTGATTACGAAATCCAGCACAGTGCCATATGTGGTTTTTGACTTGAACTGAACCAGCATACACAAAACCAAAACAACATACACAGAAGGTCATAAAATCTTCAGAAATTTAGTGCTTAAAGGCTACTGAAACCATGATGACTCATGCACTGTAAAACTCTAAACATGGAATAAGACACTATGTAAGAAGTATGACTTCAGCACAGCTAACATGCCGTGCTGGAGGCACGTACACAATACTTGGACTATATTTCTTACTTACAAATACAGGAATATGTTTACAAAAAATAGAAACAGCAATGTAACAGTACAATTTTTCTAGTACTAATATAGTTCTAATATAACCAGTTATTTCAATTACTAAAACAGAATTAGGCATGCATTTTTATTGTAAGTTTTGTTAAATCAAGTATCCCCCTGACATTCAGTGTTCTGTGAACCATACAATCAAGCCTCCTTCAAAATTACAGCTATCTACTACATTTCATACAAAAACCCCTGATTAAACTCTGAAATCTGTGTGTGATGTCACATTCAAAAATTAATACAAATCTTTGTATTCTGCCAGACTTATTACGGCCAATGATTATTGTTTCTCAGAAACGTTAACATGCGCCTATATAAGCTACATCTGAATTTAAGCAGCTACCCTACCATTCTTACCAGATCCCTTGTACTTACTCTAGGGGGAAAAAAATACTTTAAATATAAATTGAGAAAATTCTTTACATTTCCTTAAGCCAAATGCTAGAAAGCACTGGCACAAACAAAAAAAAAACCAAAAAAACCCCAACCAACCAAACAAACAAAAGACTGCCAGCAGCATTTCCTCTAGCTTTTGTTGGAGTATGCTTAAAAAAATCAAAACATCATCATCATCAACTTAGAAATACATACTATCACTTTCATATTAATAATTGAGCAGCTTAACTTTCCTGTTAAAAGTGTATCAGCAGCTGACTCAGCTTTTTCCCCAAACAACTCACCACAAAACCACAGCAAGTCATCAGTACACAGAGCAACAATGCATATGAACAGGTATCTCTTCAGTCAAGAAGATTCATGATTTGATCCAGTTTAAGTGCTTTTAACAATAAATTTCTAAATTTAGTGCACTGTTTTCTAGGTTCATACGCCCTGTATTTTTGTTATTTAATAGAGACTAAAAAACACTTCAACTAACTGCTTATTGCTCATTCTCTTAAGTTATAACCCTAGTCAAAGTAGAACAGAAAAAAATATAGTATAGCATTACTAAAAAAAAAACAAAAAACAAACCAAAAACCCTCAGTTTTCAGTTTAAGAGCAAATTCTCAGTTACCTATGTAAGAGTATAGCTCAAAACAACATTCACGTGAAATTACTTACTTAAATAAATAAATAAATAAATAGATCACTCTGCATTTATACTGGTTGACTGTTAGCAAGATATATGGACAGGTTATGAAGTGAGGGAACTCAGACACACAATAAGAACTCATAAAACATTATTTACATATGGAAAACTAAAATTACCCTGAACTGAGTTACTTGCTAACTCTGCAGTTAACAGCATTATGTCTTCAACTTTCATTGTTAGACTTTTACACACATAACGCAATTGATTTAGAAAATAAATTATATTCTAAAATCTGAAACTCTAGTAAAATATTACTATATTTAATTATGTACTGGGAACATTCAGTTAATTAATATGTTTGCACGTATAACACAATCTTCTTTTCAAACTCACTTCAAACACTGGTAACTTCCCTAATTTTAATCCTACAACAGCAGCAAGTACAAGATGCCAGTCCCAAAATGTACCAAAAAATGTAACATGACATAAGTTATTTTACATCATTTCTATAAGATCTATGAACAAAAATGATCACTTGTCACATTAATCTAGCTCAAACTTACTTCTAGCACTACAATCAAGCAGAATTGTTATTAAGGAGCTTCCTCACGATATGGTAAATATCAACCCAGTAAATAAATTACAATCTACTAACTGAGAAAAGAACTAAAAGACCATAATAAAGTGATGATAATTTCATCTTGGCAAGCACACATGCTGACACACTGTGATGAAACCATGCTGTACTGCATTTTCTTCCACAGACTGAAGTGGAAGGCTGGGGGTGAGCCAGAGATGATCCCAATAGCAATCTGAAATCCTACTGGCTTCTCCCACACAAAAGTAGTATTTTTAGTGGTTCACATTGAAAGACTTAAAAATTAAATAAATAAACAAAATCACCTCTCACTATCTTAATATATGCTTTTTCAACATAGAAAACAAGGAAAAAAACATGAAACGTTACTATTGTACACAGTCAACACAAAATGGTGTATAATACATCGTATAACAAATCAGAAATCTGAAGTATTTCAAACTGACTTGACCAGATTCCCAACCAAAACCACCAATCTGGAGAATCCTAACATACTCAAAATGCTTGATTATCAAAGCAGTGACCTGGCCACTCTTCTACAATAGCAGTTGACCACCATGCACAAATGTTTAGTATTTCCATGGCTGCAGCTTCTCAAGATTACATACAGACTTGTTCTTACATCAAGAACTGATACATACCCAAGTATCTGGTAACAATTTTTGTATGTTCTAACCCAACAGTAACTACTTCATTACCACTGTCCAACTAGTATAATTCTGTTGTGTCTAAGGCAGGCCCTCATGACCACAGAACGGAACAACTTATTTTAGATAGCAATGCAGAGTACATTTATCATGCGACTGATAGTTCTAAACCATGAAGGAGATCCTCATGTATAGAACGTAATACTTAGTATTCATTTCACACTGGCCATAACCTTTTAAAATCAACACCTTTCTTCATAGTGCACAAATACATGCACTTATACATGCACTGGCTAATAGTTACTCTGTAAGAAAAGTGTTTCACTGCCAGTTTTAAGACTGGAAGCATTAACTAGACTTCAGCTAAAAGAACTGAAGCATACAAGTAAAATTAGATAACATTAACAAATCTCAACATCTTCGAAAGGTTAATGCAGCAGCAGTTTCAGAAGTTGGATAATCCACCTCTGAACAGATCTTTGTGTCTTTAAAAAAATGACCTCAAATGAAAAACCAAAACACATACCCCTTGTTGCTACAGACAAGCACTATAGTAACAGTCTGTTCTTAGTAAAACAGCAGCATTTTAGACAAAAGCTGTACTAAGGCAGGTTAAGCAGCAAGAGCTGCCTGCCATTCTTTTGTTCCTCTTCTCAGATGGGCAAGTACAAGAGTCCTCATTCACTTGTAAAGACTTCCAGCCATTATGATTAACGATCTACAGAGTTATTGAGAGATGTTAGAAAAATCAGACTATAAAAGTTAAATAGTTCTTAGTCTTCAACCCAAACAATACATAACTTCTTTAATGTCTACACAAACACCTTACTGCAAAAGGCAACTGAACCATACTGTAAATACTTGCCTGTCAAAGAAATAAAGTATTTCAGAAGTTTTCACTAGTAAGGTTTTTAAATTTGAAGAAAATCCTCACAATAAAAAAAATCACTGAGCTTTACTGTTCAATAGCCAAACTGAGTCAGCCATCTGCCCAGTCCCTCCTTAGTACCTAGTAGGAAAGCACACAGAACATAGGTGCAGTTAAATTATGGGTACTTCACATTAAATACATGCACACCTCATCTTCTTACTATGAGGAGAAAGGCTGATAGCATAAAAGATGAATTAAAAAAAATAATAAAAAATCAATAAAAATATAAAACTGGCTTCTATTAATTTCAGAAGTCTTAGTGCAATTTCTGATAAGAATTTAGATACAGTTTAATGTGAAGTACTGCACTTATGATAATGTGATAATGTTTTTCTTGTAATTCATACTTGGATATTATGAAAATACACTTTCAACTAAAATTTTATTAGAATTACAGACATTTTAAAATCTATCTGTAGGTTGCTCATTCAGCCAAGTAGAAACCTCTGCATACTGACTAAATGATCTCAAACTTCATGAGGAGAGCATGCTCACTTACTGAATAACAAAATTACGGCAGAAAAGAGAGAAATGCGCTTAAAAATCTCTATTGATATATTAAACAAAAGCTAAATAATGACATGACTAAACTAAGTCACATCTTTAAACTAATTTAAGAACTCTTATTAATAGGTTTTAGATCCATTTCCCTGAATAATTTAAAATGTTTCAAAAAACCTTCAGAAGTACATAAAATGATTCCTGTTTAAGATTCTTCCCTGGTTTCTTTTTTTTTTTTTTTACTAACACCCACATGTTACTGCATATTCACAGCATGTTCAGTTAAAAAGCATAATGGAAAATAAAATTACAGATCATAAACCTGCTTTATGAGCAGATTCTCTCCAAAGGAATAGTTTTGAAATGTTAATGCTTTTTCATAGAAGTCAAAAAGTACTTTTTATTAAATACAAAGAATTAAGACTCTCAGTTCAAAAATCCTGTGTACAGAAACTGCACATCTATCATATTTCATGTATTTTTGCCTTTTTCTCTCAGGGAGCAGAACTATTAAAAGATCCCCTAACTTTTTTTTGCACTCAAGTATGTCTTCCATTTTCTTGTCATTCAAGATGCAGAACAGCACGACTCTTTGACAGAAATTAGTTAAAAGAAAAAAAAAAAAAAAAGAACAATCTAAGTCATAATATCATTAGAAAATAAAGAAAACCAGACTTTGTAAGAATAAGTAAGTAAACTTATAGTAGACAATTACTGGCTAGAGATATGGGAATACCAAGAAAACATACAATTTCAAAATGCTACTTGTTCCATCAAGGGCACTCACAAGATCAGCATAAGAACTGAGATGCTCTGTTAAAAATGTTTAGAAGGTAAGATAATCTGCTGCTCAATAACTTCTCTTTACTTGCTGTCAGGAAGATCTTTTGGAAAAATAACCTTATTTTCTTCTAGAACTATTCATTCACATGTTAATGCCTCTGCCTGCTCCCCATGCCACCCCCAAATAAACTGGTATTTCACAGGGGCTACAGCTATTTTATCCCTTAAGCTTCAGGTTATTTCACACTAAGCATGAATCTGTCTGTAGCATAAACTGTGGAACTACTAGTTCTTATTTGTGAAAAATGAAGTTTTGCTTATAGGAAATAAAGTCTGCTTAGAAAATCATGAAATAAAAGGGAGTACTATTATTTCCTTTTTACAAGTTGCTCTGAAACCATTTTTTAATAGTTATTTATACACACATATAATAGTTGCTATTTATACATACATATGCATATACACATGAGAAGAACAAGTGGAAAGGCTATTTAATATAATTAAGTCCACACTGAAGTATAAAGCTATCAGTCAAATTACAGTAAATCTTGTGTGAATAAACAAAAACAGACAAGGAAAAGACTACTTCATCATGACTAAGAAAGTCTACAAATGTGGATTTTTTATAAGCCTAGAAGCTATAAGGTTCCAGATAACTGGAACCGCTAGTACAGTAAATAATTATTTATCAGAGAAACCTATCTGCTCACAATTACATACTTCAAATTTCTTCCAGCAACAACAGCTGTTTTACACCTTCTACAATGGACTCTTCTGCCACCTGCACAATGAAGACACACTTTCTTCAGTTTACTCTCTTACAAAACTACAACCACTGCCCATAAAGCAACACTATCTACATGGGCAGATCTGCATTTAGTATCTCCTGTTCTATATAGGAAGTATTAGCTGCTTCCTGAATTTATCACTTTCCCCTACTATGTCCTTGCTATTTTAGATAGTTACACTTGGTTTTCACAGTTGGGTACTGTCCCAAACTTGTGGGTTGCCATGTCTCATTACTTAAGCAGTTAAGCTCTCTGCTTTACAGTTACTGGTTATTTCACAATAAATATTTACAACTACTTACAAAAAACAGATGTTCTATACCCTGATGACCTTCTCCAATTAGCAAGCATGTAAGACTCAACATTTTGACTAGTCTTTCTGCAACTTGATTGGCCATCCATAAACAGGAATAAACAATGCCATGTCTTGCAAAGAGTTATCTCTAAAGATTCCTGGTTGCAGAGTATTCATACCAAATTATCCAAAAAAAAAGTTCTATATGAATCAACAGTATTGGAAAGCATGTTTCCCTAAAAAGAAGGATATAAAATTTTGAAAGCTACCTACCTACGGAAACACTACCCAGTCTGTCATCAATTAACATGTGACCCTGAATTTTAAGTAAAAAAGTAAAGGTAGTATTTAAAAAGTATTAACATTCATTCTAACACTCACTTTCACGGCAACAAAATGAAAGTGGTACCGACATACTCATTTCGTATTTCCTGGCTTTCAGAGATGACTTTTCAGCTTAAATAGTATTTTATTGTAAGTTTAAACATAATTTTAAAATCACTGCTAAAAAATCCAAGTTGCTTTTGATAGGAAAAAAAGAACAAACCCAAATACAAGCGTGCATAGAAAAATCAACTATTAGTATTCCATTTTATATAATAAACTTCTACATTATTAAGAAATGGGAAAAGTAACTAACTAAATGAACTACGAAAAACTACTCTAGGAATCAAAAGAACACTTTCAAGGAAAGTATGTAAGATTTTTTTTCCTAGGGTAAAACTGTTTCAGGGAAAATTTATACTTACTTTCCTAGTCTAAGAATCTTCATATCCTGCTAACTGACCACATACAATTTTGTGAAAGGCACACAAATAAGTGAGAAGTTTTAGCTATGGCTCGTATAAAAGCAAAAAGTGATAAAAGGATCTTTAAGGTAACCATTATATGATACTTTTGAGTGTAAAGGCACAAGGGGAGTGAAATGAGAAATTAAAATCTTACACTGCATTTATACGTTTTACAAAAGTATTAAGAGGCTTAAAATTAGTAATCAGCAACATATACTGTATGTAAATACTGGAAGTAAATAAAACTCGGACTGAGAGTGTTCAAGTATCATAGCACTTCAAATAAAAATGTGATTAGTAGATTAGCAGTTTGATCATTTATAGTGCTTATTCAAGGAGACCACAGTGGGAACAGTGTAAGACTGCTCAGGTTGAGGTATACCCATATGCACACAAATTCTGTGATATTTAAGACTTATTAAATAAGACTTAGGATTTCATAGACACACTTTAAAGAGTAGAACAAAAATTCTTACAATAATAGAAAAATATATACATTAATCCACTGACTCATGGGTCTTTCTTCAGAATACTTGGAACAGGTTGCCCAGAGAAGCTGTGGCTGCCCCTTCCCTGGCAGTGTTCAAGGCCAGGCTGGATGAGGCTTGGAGCAACCTGGTCTAGTGGAAGGTGTCCCTGCCCTTGATAGAAGGGTTGGAACTAGATGAGCTTTAAGGTTCCTTCCAACCCAACTGTTCTAGGATATTATTAAATAGATTTACACCCCTAAATCGGAAAACTGTCAAAAACTGATCCTGGATTACGTCACAGTAAAATGCATGACACTGCTTTTTACCTCCAGATCCTAGCTGCTTGTAGAATCTGTATTCCAAATGTAGCTGTGGTGCTCTCGACTTCATTGGCTCCTGATTTAAAAACAAAAACAACATTTAAAATAAAGCCTCTCTGCCAAAGCCTAAAAACTAATACACTTACCTCCTACCAGCCAAACTAACCTACAGCTTCCAAGTCACATGGAAAGGTTGAACATATCTTCCAAAATAACTGGAAATTAAGCAAGTAAAAAAACTGAACCTCAGTCAGGTAAGACTAAAGCATATAGGGACATTTACATCTTGCATTGCTCCACAGGACTGGGGTCCAACACGCAAACCCAATCACAGGCCCACAATGGAATAGCTAAAAAAATAATCTGTCTCTCCTAATCATGTGGGTGATGTACCATGATGTACCATGCAGCTCTCAAAAGGTGACACTTACACGCAGCTTAACTCTCCATATGCCTACTATACATAATAGCTAAATCTTTATAAAAAAAGAAGTTTTATCCTAGAATCGGGGGGGGGAGGGAGAAATAAAATCAAAGCCTTCCACCAAACAGTAACAGTTTAGCAGAAATTAAGTAGCATAATTCTACACTATAAATCCAAACCACAAAAAAAATGTGCCAAAATAAGTTTTTAGTTTTAAGCTTTCTTCTCCCCACATAATTTAGCTAAGTTAATGAAATCTTATTTCTGTGTTCTACATACTGATGTGGCAGTCTCACAAAATAAAGTGACCGAGATCAAGCACAGGAACACACGAGCAGCCTAAATGAACACACTCACGTCTTATTTCCCTTAGCAAAGTAAAGATACTTATAACAAGATTCTTAAAACAATTTCCTACATCATCTTTTAGAAGATACGCCCAGTTTCTTGCAATATATAACATCTTCCAATGCATCTGTGATAATTTGGACATTACAGAGTATTATGAAGTTTGGGTAAGGTTCTCATCTTTTTTGTTATACCATCTTCTCTAGAAACTAACAGTTCATTACCTTGTGTTGTTTCCCAGTGGCACATCCAGGCCATAGAAACCATAAGCCAATGTGCAATCATGAGAAACCTACTCCTCCTCCTCAACCCATCTCCCTCCAACATACATGTGTTTCAGACTGCACTACTATTACAGCCAAGCAGTACAAGTAGTCCCTGATAGTGTACATTTAAGCATTTTATTTTGCCAGGATGCCAAAGTTTGTGGCCCAGAAGTAAAAATGAGCCAATGTAACAGTTTCTAAGACAGACAGATAGACAGACAGACAGACAGACAAAGTAAATAAATAAGTAAATAAAATTTAGTACATGCTTTTTGTGCTCCAGCACATTCATCCTAGCTAAATGCTGGAATTCTTGTGCCCAGGCAGCCATGAAGGCCAACAGCATCCTGGCCTGTATCGGCAATAGCATGGCAGCAGGACCAGGACAGTGATTATCCCCCTGCACTGGACACTGGTGAGGTTGCAGCTCAAATCCTGTGCTCAGTTCTGGGCCCCTCACTACAAGAGAGACATTGAGGTGCTACAGGGGGGCCAGAGAAAGGCAACAGAGCTGGTGAAGGGTCTGGAGCACAAGTGTGATGAGGAATGGCTAAGGGAACTGGGGTGTTTGGTCTGGAGAAGAGAAGGCTCAGGGGGGACATTATTGCTCTCTCTCTACAGCTGCCCGACAGGAGGATGGAGCCAGGAGGGGGCTGGTCTCTGCTCCCAAGGAACAAGGGACGGGACAAGATGAAATTGCCTCAAGCTGCACCAAGGGAGGTTTAGATGGAGAGGAGGAACAATTCCTTCCCCAAAGGGTGCTCAGGCTTTGGAACAACCTGCCCAGGACAGTGGTGCAGTCACCGTCCCTGGAAGTGTTCACATACCATGTAGCCAAGGCCCTCAGAGACATGGTTTAGTGGTGGCCTTGGCAGTGCTGGGAGCAGTTGGACTTGATGATCTTACTGTCTTTTCCAACCTGGTTGATCCTATGATTCTATGATTCTAAAGAAGCGAGCAAGAACTTTTTTAAACAAAGAAGTGTTGATCCTTCACAAACTGAATTACTAAGACAAGACGAACTGAGCCACCAAAAGCTTGAAGTTTATGAGAACACAAGAAATTTACCGTCAGGTATTAAAGACAGATATCCCTTAACAAAACACTTCACTGTAAACATGGGGCTAATCTAATCAGCATAACTATCAATCTTTAGTACTCAGCTTTCAGAGGTATAAGTAAACCCACTATGAAGCATGCTACTAAGACATTTTAACCTTTTACAAAACCACGCAAATTTAATTACAAGTTTGCCTTGAGTAGTATTACGCAAGTCTGTACACCGTTCTCTACGCAGTCTCTTAAATACAGCTTGTAATTCTGCCTGTTAAGAAGAAAATATTTTAGTCCATAAACATGTCTGCTGCATATGTACTGAATATACTAAGACAAGACACTGGCTTACAGGCAGTTTGATTTTGTTCAGTTATACAGTTTTGCCTTCAACTGATAGTACATTAATAACTTAATTGCCACTCAATGTTACAAGACAGTCCCATAATAAGGATGAAAAATAACTTGTATATATTAAATATATGTAAACAGACAAAAAAAGAAAAAAAACAAACCAAAAAGTCCTAGCGAAAGGAAGCAGCTTCCAATTTTTGACATATACATCTATCTACACATTTTCAAATCAATGGTACTTGTTCCAGTCATCAGCAGGAAACAGTTCCGATAAGCATCCAGAAGGCAAATGTTCCAAAACAGTTAAACAAGTCTACTTGACAACTGCACTCGACAAGTAAAGACTGAAGTTAAACCCTGCCTAGCAGAGAGACAATACTTTTACTCCCTCCAGTAATGGTGAAAAAAATGTGGTAATGTGTACTTGTAGCCCACTTATTGGCTAACAGACTTTTGGAAAATACAAAAATAAGGTAATTATTTTTGTAAGGAAGCTTAGGTATCTTCCTTACCGTTGAGTAACTCCAAATACACAAAGGAAATACAACCTTATGTTCAACACAACTTGTGAGGGGGCAAGCACAATAAGCTCTTCACATACAACTTGTTTTGTTCCTGTACATCCTACTTTGCAGTATGCAGTAAACTACATATAAATGAGAAAAAGACAGATAGATAAGGATAAATCAAGACAAAGGTAAGTTAAATGTAATGTTCCACTGTAAGAGTGAAGAATACACCACCATAACTACAATTTTATGAGTAAGTCTAAAAAATGTATTTAAGAACTAGAATAATGGCAAATAATGGATCTTTCCTCTTTATTAGTATTTCAGTATCTAAAAATATGCTTGAAAACATGTAACTGCTCTACCATACTGTTGATCCCAGAGGACTCTGAAGCCAACTTTCCCTCATACCAAAATAAATTAATGTATTGTGTTTACTTCAAAAAACCTCAAGTCTTCTTACTGAAATAACCAGAAAGAACTGTTCCAGGATTTCTGCAATGTTCAGTATGCAACCTCGACTATGCTACTTTTACATTCAAGTCTAATTATTTCAAAGTTCCTGTATGAAAAAAAAAATAGCTTCTTGTGCTTGCAAAAGAGCATTTTTCTCTCTTAATGAAGGACTGAGGGTTTTGCTGCCATTGAAGAATTAATATGTGATTTATTAAGCACCAATTACTTGAGCAGCAGAAACAAGAGCTCCTCAGTTCCTGAGAAAGATTCTTTCGAACCCAGTGTTTTCCCTCCTTTTTCTTTTGTGGGATGCATTCAAATAAAAGGGCAAAGACACCTGAAATGTGAAATCTGTTTCAAGTTCATAATGTGTGGCAGTTTTCTGCAGTTATTTTTGTGCAGAACAAACCACTATACAATTTTCAGGATATGTCACTTCCCTGCTAAACGGCTTTGAGAAAACAGGCAGCTTACTTGCTCTACCATAATGTTAGGTATTTTCAAGAGCTCTGATGTTAACCCAAAGCACAACATAAACACACAGTTATTACCTACTTTTATTGTTATTAGTAACCCAATAAGAACTCGGTGAATCTTCTCTTTCTAGTTCATACTTTCTTAAGCAACAGGAAACAAAAGCTATTTCCAGGAAAAAATAAGAGACAGAGCTCTTGCTACAGGAAAAGATCAGTTTAATGAACAGAGCCACACTTGATTTGGATTTACTACAGCCTGCAAAAGAGGCTCTGAAATGGCATCATTCTAGACTGCAATGATTTTGTAAAAACAAAAAAGGATTTAAAAAAAAAATAAAATCAAAACAAAACAAAAAAAACCCCACAAAAGCATTCCAGCCTTGGAACCAACCACAATCGTCTTTCCACACACCCCCCACTTACAATTTTAAGGATTAAAATTTTAACAGTTGTATAATTAATGAATCAATGAATTAAAGATTACAGATTAATGACCAGTACCTCATACTTGATTTCACATTACGTCTTTCACATAATGTCTTTCACATTAAGACAGAAAGAAAAATAGATCTATTTCCAGAAGCAGCTTGAGCAGAAATTTCTTTAGTTGGTATTTTGATAGTGGTTAAGCATCCTGCAGAGGAGATAAGTTTGGGCAATGAAGAAATTTGTCAAAGGGAAAAGAAAAAAGAATGAGGGAGAGGGACCACCTGAATAAGGAATAGGAGGTTTAAGTGAAGCAGAGGGTCATGTAATAAAGGAAGTAAATTTAAAATAAATGAAGAGGAGAGGAGGAAAGGTATAATTCACGTGTATCAAATCCTTATTGCTGAAGAACTACCCGATCACAAGAAACCAATTTGTATATTAATAGACCAGCAGAAACATACAAACACCACTAGACAGTGCACAACTGACAAAGCCCAGGTCTTAAGGGTCTCATTCCAGTTCTTTAAAAAGTCTGTTCTAACCTTTCAAACTTGAGTATCTGCCCAACCAGAACAGACCACAATGAAAGAAGCCAAATTAAGAGTAAGATTCTGGAACTGTAGCCATTTTACCAGAATAAATATATGCATATAGTAAATGAAACTTTTAAAATGCGTACATTGTATGACCCTCAGGCCTCACAAGAAAAACCTGTTTAAACTATTTCCTTAAACCAGTAAGTCCTGAAGTTGCCATAAGCATCATAAACAGGAACACACGCGTAATTTTGTCCCTAGGGAAAACAGTAATTCAACACAATGAAAAGTTCAAGTCAAAAGAGTAGTTATAAAATCTATTTATATTTAACATCAGAAGCACTCATGCAAGCTGTATAAATGCAGTCATTATAACTCATGCTTTTGAGAGAAACCCATACAATCCTCCTGCACTAGAGTACATGGCCACCATTTATACACAAAACATCTGGCATAGGAAATGTCTTGATGCTCACAAGAAGACAGTAAGTCAGCAATGGAATGCTACCATGATGAATATAATTTTAGGATGCTGCAGAGGAAATACTACCACAGCCATACATGCCAAGGGTAACTGCTCAAAGTAGAACACATGCATAATTCAAGTAACCCCTTTCAAGAGGGCTAAACCTGACCTATACAGGTACAAAACAGAGGAAATTAAGAGTGACTCATTTAGAGTAACAAAGACTGAACATAGGCCTAATAACTGCTCTCAAAGCACAAAGGGAATAAGCCCAGAGACAGGGGAAAAAAATTGTTAGGATTACATTTTAAAAGGGAGAGGACTGTACACCACAAGAGTGCAATCTACCTAGCTGTTAGAAAAAAGTCCTGGCACTGTCTCCAATAGGAGGGAAAAAAAGAAAAAAAAAAAAACAGCAAAAAAAGCAAAACTCAACTAAATCCTACAATTTGATGCAGCTGTCTTTAAAAGACTGAATCTCGTAGAGATGAAAGATATAAGGTGGGAGGGGAGGGATAAAAAGGGGAGAACTATATTAAAAGAACCTGCTAGCTCTACCTGCTAATAAATGTATTTTTACCTTACAGTGGCGATGCAAGCTCCAGTGTTGATTTTCACTATGATCCCTTCCATCTGTTGTTTATTGCAAAGATACTACAGCTTTTCATACCACTAAGGTAAGAGGATAACTCAAAAAATTAACTACATATTCAGAGTTCAAGCACTAGTAATAAATTGCAGACATACTTTACTACACTGGTTCTTTAGTGTCTTCGAAGTAAGTTATTCAATAATGATGCATCAAGTTTTTTCCGCAGTTCTAAGATTGAGTCATTTGGAAACCAAGTAAAAGTTGAACAGTATCTTTGAAAGTTGAAACGGGCTGAAATAGTAGCTGAGTTTATTAATAGCTACATACATAATGAAATGGTTTTGCCAAAACCCACTGATCAGATTAAAAAATTCTCTTGCTCCTCATCATGAGGTAATTAGTGCTTAAATAAAAATCACTACCTTGCAAACTATTCCTGAATGTGCTTTATAGTAAACAGTCTTTAACTAGAAGCATTCTCAGACCATTTTCAAGTTTTACCACACATACAGAATAAGTTCAAGATATTTTAAACCAAAATTAATTTATATCTGGTGTAATACACAAACATTAATCCTCAAAACTGCCTCCACTGTTTCTCCTTCGAACCGTAAGCTTGAATGCTTTGAAATCTGTTAACTACTCTTGAAATAAATATTTCTATTGCTATACTTGCTTAGATAAATATTCACAATTATTTTTCAGGAGTTTGTGGTATGTATTTGTAACACTTTTTAGATTCCCCACCTAAAGCCATATATTTCTGTTTCCATAGTTTACCTTTCACTTTATGGAACCAGAAATTCATCATGCTATGCTATCAAAACTTTATGTTCTACTGCAGCAAAAGGAATTCATGGGAGTCCTAAAATTAATTCAATAACAAAAAGTAAACAACTGAATTTCATCTTGAAATATATTGGTTACAAAAAAAAAAAAAAGTCATTTTCCAAGAAGTTAAAAAGTATCCAGAAGCAAAACATGAAGTAAACCGAGTAGTCTGGCTGAAAGATTCAGAAAAAGAACAATAACATATCAACAAAGTATCCATATTTACCATGCTTGTAAGTGAAGGAAGCATTTAACACATCATTGCAAGTAAAATATGTCTACTAAAACAGATGTACAATTCCAATGATTAAATATTAAAAATATTTTGGGGCAGGAATAAGGGTGTTAAAATAGGAGGCAGTCTGCAGAATTTATGGAGCTTCTCTGTAGTCACCTGATGTCAGATTCACATGATATTTAGTGTTACTCTACTTGTTGCATAGAAAAGAAATCTGCTAAGACACCTGCTGAGCTTATCCTTGAAGCAGCAGTCAATCATCAACTTCACAAATACTTAGCTGTGAGAACAGTGACAACAATTAACACTGGTTTTATTCCATGTGGACGAAGAATGTAATTTCTATCACTAACTGCTTTTATCTAGTCAACTGAAAACATAACAACTATTAAGGATTTCAACTGAGGAAATCAAAACACTATATATGAAAGGAAAATTATGGTAAGTTTCTTATCCCAAATACTTAAAAAAAATAAAAATTGACTTACCAGTTTAATTGCCACATATTCATTCGTGTATAGATTTTTTCCTTGGAAAAAAGAACAAAAACAAAAATGTGAGACGCTGGCTTTCCTTTTCAAGTAAAATGACATTTAAACCTTGAGAAAGTCTTTGAAACATTGATACAAGATGCTAGGTGTCCTGGTAGTGATTTAAAAAAAATATGGCTTTATTAGCCAGATACCATACTTTGAAGAGAACTTTATTCTTGAATAGTGTAAAAAGTGGCAATTTCAGCTATTTCATCAAGTCTGCAGAATTTTTATACACTAGAAAAGTTGAAAATTACTAAACTACTATAAGTAGAATGTGATATTCTGTACTTCCATATTTATTGCTGAAAACTGTTTAATATTTATTTTTAAATTATCATATGGTTTTGGAACACCAGACACTAATTAAATTTAGAGTATCTAGGATTATTCTTTTCCCTCAATTCTGTTATTTACTAAGCTTAAAGTTAGGAAAACAGGACAACGATATTAAAAGTTAAATGCTTATACTATTTGGAAAATGCACCTTCTGCTTTAAAAGTGATTCTAACTGGATAAGCATATTTCAACAAGCATTACTTCAAATCGTATGCAATGACTAAGTACCAAACAAGCTTTACAGGTGCAGAATTAACAAAAAGCAGGGAAAGAAAAAAAAGTTGTCACTTCTAACACTTTTCGATTATCTACAGTCTTCAAATTAGTTTCATGTGTATTATTTTTAACTGACAACCCTTCTCTTTTCTCTGTACTGTTATTCAGACCTGAGTATCCCATGTTTAGCTCAGTTTTCTTAAAGAAAACAGGGAAAAGATACAGACCAAGACAAAAAGGTTCCCTGTGAAGACAGTTATATTTATAGTCAAAGACTATGGTCTTGGCTGTAATACTGATGAAGTACTTTTGCAAAGCTGAAAAAAAAAATGCATTAAAATCACATGTCTGTTAAGGGATCAACTTTGCAACAAGAAAGTTATCTGAAGGCTCTACAACAATAAACATAGTACCAGTATAGGCAGCATGCCCTAATCTAACCATTGAAAGCATGGATAATTCCAAGACCTATCCAGGGACTCAAGTGGAAATCCAGACATCTTTAGTTATTTCTTATGGTCATCAGAGTCACGTTTTTGACAAAAAGCATGCTTTGTTTGAAGCACAACTTCACCACTTTAACAACTTTATTCCTCCTTTAAGTTCTTAAGGTTCAACCCTGAGATCCATGCTCAAAACATATTCCTGTTTGCAGGAGTACATAAAACAAACCAAGTGCTTGTGTACATCTTTGTAGGAAGGATGCCCACTTTAAGTTACTTGCTACTGTAGTAATGTAAATGCAAAAATAAATTTAAATCAGGCTCTGTAATACCAATTTTAAATCCTGCTTTCATAAACTCACATTTAAAATATCTTATCCCAGAAATAACAGTACATATTTGAAATATGTACCATATATGCAAATCAAGCAGACATTAAAAAAGAAAGACTGCACTTGTCCTGGTAGCTGATGCAGGACAGTACACTACACTATTATTTTCCTCCTATTTCTTTTACTTCTTTGTCCTATTTTATTTCAGTACTATCAGACTTTAAGTCTTAACTACTTTAATTCTGTATTTAGAATGAAATTCATCATTCCACTGTATCTGCTGCAAGCAAATGAGCTAATCTGATATTGATCTGAAACAGATAAACTCCTCTGTACACTGTGACCAAGATAACAGACAGGAAAAAATTTAACTTCATTAATTTACAGTTGCCTTCAGTAGTAAACATGACTTTAATTATACTGGTTGATTTAGTCCATGGAGTGGTTTAAAAGAAAAATTATCATTCAAAGCCAGTTTAGAAAAGTTTAGGGAAAGCTGAAGACATTTTCAGGTTGACTTGTGACCCACAGTGGCACATAACACTGTAAAGGTCAAAATATACCCATCTTGTTTAGGAATAACAAGGGTACCTCTTATTGAGACCGTGTTAAATTCAGCATCCTCAGGCAGAGCTCCAGCAATGTTATCTTTCCTTCCTCTACAGTATTAATAAGCTAAACTTGTTTACATTCTGACTCAGACTTCGTAAGGCCCCCAGAAAGCACTATACTAAAAACTTGTTATATTTTATGCAAGCACTATATTAAAAACATTGCCTGAAGGACAATGAGTAGTAGTTCTACCAGAGGTAGATCAACAGAAACACAACAGCTACGTAGCCCACCAACCTACTTTCTAACCCATCTCTCTTTAAACCTTGAAGCAGTGCATTAACCCAAGACTTCCAGGAATAATGAAACAAATTCTTGCCATTAAGTGTCAAATTACATTTTCTAACGCATCCAGAATCCCAGATCTTTAAAATCCTGGCTAACCATACTATCATATGGAAATTTAACCTCCCCAGACTAAATATATACTCTTCCAAAAGCACACAGCCATCATGTAATCTCTATTTTAGTAAATGGTAAAATTTCCAGCTTCGCTGCCCAAATTCTTAAAACATTCCACAGGTCCTTCTCAGTCTGTCTCTTCTTTGCCATTTGATTTTCAGCTGCCTGAAAATCAGCAGGGAACTAAGTGCCTGAATTACGTATCTCCCAGATTCTCTCTACAGATGGATTCTCAGAACCCCTGTGCAACACCAGTTCACTCTTCAGCCTCACTATACTGCTGCTGATGGAAAGGAAATCAAGAAATCCACATGCTTCCTGCTATTAAAAACACTGCAGCACCGCCTACACGAGATCTCCAAAACCACAGTTCTATAAACAAGACCTACAGGAGGAAGATGTGTTTCACATACACCTAACCCCAACTACACCTGAACAAATTGCTTCAGGAAGCCAGGAGAGGTACCAAAATACAATAACCACTAAGTAATTTCCAGCATCTTGAAAAAGACTGAATTTAGAATAGCATAGCACACATTTATGGAAGATTTTTAGTCCCAGGAATTCTACCGCTACAGAGATTCTTAATAAGCGATAGAACTTGTTCTGGTCAAGCCACAAAAGATCTACAAGGCAAATTTAACCTATCTGAAGCCTGAAAGCAGTTTGAAGAGCTCTATGGTGTGTTCATGTAGACATTTTCATGCCTGGACTGCATATAATGGTCTCAAATAATGTAAACTGAAATAAAGAAACAAGAACCTTACCTAACCGTAGTTCTCCAAAATTACCACATCCAATTTTTTTACCAACTCTGAAGTTTGGGCCAACCATTAACACTCCAGAATTTGAAGAACCAGTTCCACGTGGATTGTGGCCTGACCTCCCAGTAGGCCGTGCCATTCTTTCATCTGGCTTGTCCTTGTCTTTCTTTTTATTATCCATGTCAAGTTTACGGTACTCCACCTTGATTTCTTCTTCCTTTTAAAAATCAGTATAAGCAAACTCCAGTTGGACAATGTGAGGATGAAAACATCACCAGTGAAGTGCCCAGCTGATTACTGTCAGTAAGCAGCCAACAGCAGTGTGTTCATCCCATTCATAAAACCTTGACAGTATCTGTAGTAAAAACTTATCTCCAGGATGCACACCACCAGCAATATTTATTAGGTTTTACAGGAATTCTGTTAAAGAAAAACGAAGTTATTCAGTACAGTAAGATTCTTGTACAAATTACACCTCCCTTCAACTAATCATACAATTAAGCTGGAAGTCATCATATTTGCTTTACAGATCCTTCATGAAAAGCACTACTGTAAGGTTAAAATCTCTGATTTAACCTCTGTCTCTCTAGCAAGAGACACTAGTGTGTAACTGAAGAGAGCTAAAAATTCTCAAAGCTTAATGCAACAATTAAAAAAAAGAATCCACAAACAAACAAAAACCCTACGATAAAATACAAACCCTATGAAACTACTTCCTGAGTAAACACACTTAAAATTAACATTTAGACACTCATTACATCTTATGCCAGCTCTGCAAAAGAAAGCATTTTATCTCTTGGTTTCTCCCACCCGAAGTGGTATCTGTTGATCTAAGGAAATGCTCAAGCTGCACAGTTACTGAAGTTACAGAAAGACATTCAAACTTCAAACAATTCCAGTACCTTTTCTGAATTATAATTTTTGAGATGCACAATTTATGAACTCATGACAAGGACATTTCAGTTCTTTCAGTAACCCCTGCAGTCTGAAAATAAAATATATTTGCCTATTCTCCCTTGCCCCATTTAATTATGTCATACATTTGCTTTCCCACTCCCACTGTCCGCCATTTGGCATCATTGCCTGAGTCTAATTCCAATAAAGATTTCAGCAAAAGCATAGTATCAGCTTACTACTGCAATAAAGAATGCCAAGAAATCCCAAGAAAGCTTGTATTTTTGTCTGGTCTGTAACAGTAACAGATACTGTTTTCTATTTGTCAACAGTGGTTTAAAACTCCAAAATTAAGAAGACAGTTGGCTACTAGACAGGCAAAATTTCAGGGTAAGTTAAATATCTGTTCATAATTATTTTGCTACATTTGCTTCAATGTCAGGAATACACTGCAGTAAAAAAAAAAATAATCCTCTAAAAATAATGTGCAGCCTACTTTAAAGATAGTCATCAGCATATTTTAAACACTTTGATGTGAAGACCCTTTCATTTCTTAAACCCATTTCTCATAAAGTCATTACTCCCATCAGAGCTTATTACATTTTAAAAAAATCAAAGAGCTGGTAAAGATACCAAAGAATATGAACAACCACAGAAATAATTGCATCTTCTGAATCATGGATATTTACAGCAGGGTTATAACTAGGCAGTATTTTAAAACCACTAAGTCAACAGTTGACCGACCTATCACCTGTACAATGAAGACTTGGTCTGAGATCAATTGAAAAACGTAAATGCAGGCTCCAGTCCAAGCAGACTTGCTTAATCCAAAGGTAAAGGATTTTAGCAGTGAGTAATGAATGCAGTGGTTGTGATATGATATAGACAGAGGCATTTAAGATAAATACACAAGCATGTCTGGCTACAACATAATCTTGACAGTTCAAGCACTACCACTAGATACCCTAAAATCCCTTTCCAAACCACTGATCTTAGAGGAGTATACTCAGTGTGAAGCAATAGGCAAATTTTCCTCATTCACACTATGCTACTAAATCTAGGGAAGAAATAGGAAAACTAGAAATGGAGTGTGTTAAGGTAAGACTTCAAGAGCACCATTAGAAAGAAGGCCAGTACATTTGATGCATCAGAATGCATAAAGTACCAAAGAAAAGAGACTTATGTTCTGTATCTTACTGGCTCTCCAGTGAGAAATAACAAGGTAAACAACCCTAGAATTTTTAGTGCCAACACACAGGCTTCATGGCAAATAGAAGCAATGCACCTAAGCACAGCATATTACTGTCATCACCAAAAAGTAAAAAAAGCATAGTTAGTTACTAACACAATGCTTTGGTAACCTCAGGAGCAGTAGAAGGCCAAACTGTCACTATTTTCCACATACCAAAATCTTCATAATACCAAACACTGAAAGACATGCTGGAACAACAAAAGGTTAGAAAGGCTCTAACAGTTCATACCAATGGGCTTCACAACAGAGCACAAGGACTACAGAGGGGACCGGGTGTGCAGGCAAGCCTGAAAAAAACCAAATCTGACTTCAGAGCTAATAGGATTCTCAGCTTTTAAGTTTTCCATAGCTTACCCGTAAACACATATACAACATCACATGTCAAACGAGTTTAAAACTGTATTCTTCTCACACATCATAACTTCATCACAAAAGTATAACACAGTCCTCGTTCTCTCATTTATTTCAGATTTCCCCTTTTGGTTTTTGTACTCAACTATTACCTGAGCACAGCATGTAGCTCACTGAGCAAACACCTTAGCTGTAACAGGCTGGGTTCTGAAGGTGCCGAGAAGTAAGACATCAGGAGCAGGAACTAGCAAACAGGCAACATGAGGACAAAGGACGTGAGAAACCCAGCAGCAGCACTAAGGCAGTAGTGATCTCTTAAAGCAGTTGTAAACCAAAGAAAGTCTATCATCACTGGAAAAGCTTTCAACCTCGTGCTGTTTCAGCTCATGCAGCAAAATGGTATCAGAGAAGGCAAGCTGGAAACTCCAGGACAGATTATTTAGTATTTATGCAAGGCATTATTAGCTGCTTTGTGTGAATGCTTGTCCAAAAGAACCCTAACAGTCAAAAAGACACGCTCTGCTAGTAAGACATTAATTTGCACAATATGAGGTTTTGCACAATACAAGGTCTTTTTACCTATCTATAACCATAGAAAGATCTTAGATTTCGAAAGCCTGAACCATAACCATGCCCGCCATGAGTTGCCAGAGATGAGGACTTGCAATACATTTAGAATCTTCATTTTAAAAATATCCTACCTGCACACCCAAATACCTTTTTTCCACAATACAACAAACAACTTACAGGTTAATGTACTAATTGAAACAGCCAGTTTGGAACAGCATCCTGTCTAAGAAACTATTGCCCGTATTTTTTAATTCCAGTCTTCATTCTGAAACTGAAACAGCAGAGAAGTTTCAGTTTCAAAAACTAAGCTCAATTATGAGAAATGTCTTTTGCACTTCCCCCCCTTTTGTTTAATCCATATCTTCAGTGAGGTGCCCACCCAGACACTCTCTCACTCCTCCTTCTCACTGGAGATCCAGTAAGGTGAGTACCCTCTCTTCAAAAAGAGAAGAAAATAAGATGAAAGAGCTCATGGTCAAGATCAAGACAGAGAGAACACTTACCAATTACAGTTACAGACAAAACAGATTAGACTTGGATAAGATTTATTGCCAATTAAAATAGGGTAAAATAGTGAGAAACAAAGACAAAGCCCCTTCTTCCCTGGCTCAACTTCACTCCTTCATTTCCCACTCCCCTACCCCATCCCCTTCTTCAATGGGAGGTTGTAGTCAGTCAGTCCATAACAGCGCCTCTCTGATGTTCCTTCCTCCTCATGCTGTTCCCGTGCACCAGCTTGGGGTCCCTACACAGGAGACAGTCCTTCAAGAACTGTTCCAGCGTGGGTCCTCATCATGCAGCACAAGTCCTGCCAGAAAACCTGTTCCAGTGGGGGGCTCTTCTCCATGAGCTATAGGTCCTGCCAGGAGCCTGCTCTGCCATGGACTCTCCATGGGCTGCAGCTTCCTTCAGGATATATCCACCTGCTCTGGCGTGGGGTCCTCCATGGGCTGCAGTGTGCATATCTGCTCCATCATGGAACTCCATGGGCTCCAGGGACACAGCCTGGCTCACTATGGTCTATAACAGGGACTGCAGGGGAACCTCTGCTCTGATGCCTGGAGCACCTCTTCCTCTCCTTCTGCACTGGTCCTGGTGTCTGCAGAGCTGTTTCTCTCACAGCTGCTGTGAAGCCTTTTTTACCCTTTCTTAAATACATTTTTCCACAGATGCCACCATTTTCACTGCTGGGCTCAGCTGTGCCCTGCAGCATATCCAGCATAGGACAGCCCTGGCCTTTCCTCACAGATGCCACTGCAGCCCCCTTACCAGCACCTGGGTGCAGACACAATGCATTTACAAAAGCAATACTCACGTCTTTCAAATTTGTAAAGCTTCAAAACCTGTAACTGCTTTTTGAAAGCAGGAAGTGCTTCCAGAAGAAACAGCCTACCACATTTTCAAATTAAGTATCCACTGCTTCCAGAACTTTTGTGTCTGCACTCAGACCCATCACAAGCTGCTTGCTAGCTGTAACTTTAAAAACTGAGACTGCAGTAAGAGAAAAGATAAGTTACAATGCATTCAAGGGATAAACATAAGCTTGAGCATTAGCTTCAGTATTTACCAAGTAGATTAGTTTTGTAAATGGTACTATCATCTTGAGAGCAAATCACAAAGCAGAAAAAACACGCTAATAAAAACCAATAAAATACCTCAGGGTAAGTAGTAAATAAACTGATCACTGAATTCCTTCCACAAAAAAAAAAAAAAAAAATCATAATATTTAAGTAACATTTTATTGAGTGCTTCACTTAAATTTAAGACAACACTGCATGAAACCAAATACATTAAAAACATACATATGAGTTCCCAAAAATGCATCAGTTATACAGACAAATCTGTTATATGGTAACCTACGCCCTTCCCACTTTCGCTGTTGAACCAACAGATATACCAGTTACACTACAGGTATGCTTTCTTATATAGACTGAACTTAGCACCTTTTGTCACATTCCAAAAACTGCTAAACAAACATTGTAAGCCCAGTATATTTTTCATACAGTATATGCCAGAAGACACACAAGCATTGCTGTCACAAGTTTCTCCAAGACTTAAATGTTCTCTTACAGTACTTCTTAACAAAATAACCTGCAGCTGATTTGAAATAAGGAGAGTGCTACTGCACTGGACAGTTGAAGATACTCTCTAAGACTCAATATGGAGTTTTAGAAAGCAGGCATTCTTTATTGCGGTGCTGAGCACACATGCAAATCATTTTGCAAAGGTGAGCATGCCTGGAGTCCACAAGCAGCATTCATATATCCAATGAACTTACGCATATTTACAACCTTTCCGGGAAATGCTTTATATATTCACTAGATTTCCTGGAACTAATTTTAATGTGTATGTGCATTTTAACTACACATGTGCTTTCTTGCTGAGTGGTGGTCTCAAGGGGTCTCTGGAGTTGCTGACAGCCTTCCTCACTGTGTCCGCTGATTGACCGCTGTGCTTGTGCATGTGCAAAAGACTCTTGTGAATTACTTAACAACTGTGCCTGCATTTTAGGGCAGTTTGTTCCGATTTGTTCCTAACCTTGAAGAACCAGCCCCATCTACCTTAGTCATTCCTTTCTTATCTTCACAGCTGGTTGACTACAGAGGGGTGAACTGGCCCCATCCGTCTTGGTTACTCCTTCCTTATCTTCAAAGGCTACCCTTGTTTTATACATACCCCAAGGCTGCACAAGCTCATCTTGCTCTCAACAGATCAGT
Organism: Nestor notabilis; assembly: GCF_000696875.1. Classification (NCBI taxonomy): domain Eukaryota; kingdom Metazoa; phylum Chordata; class Aves; order Psittaciformes; family Psittacidae; genus Nestor; species Nestor notabilis. The sequence goes on from NW_009940499.1 coordinate 60,399, forward strand.
CCCAATTTACAACCTAACATCTTGCTCTCATCAACAGAGTGGTCCCAATTTACAACCTTACAATTAACTGAGCGGTTTTAATTTACAGCTTAGCATTCATATTCCTGTACAGTTCCTGTACAACATTTTATGAAGTATTTACCTTAGAAATACCAAAGGCATTCATGGTTTTATTTATTTACACTACACTTACCTATGACAGAATTATACTGTTGATGACAGTACCTTTTCTTCACCATAATGCTCACATTCTAGGAGAAAAGCAGAATATAATCTTACCCACAAGACTATAGCAATATCATCCCAAAACAAATTCCCAATTTGCAGTAAACCAGTACATGAGGACAACTGCATTTGTTGGGTCTGTATAGAATTAACTATTTCTGCCAGCACTGGCTTTATCACATTTGATGTAAGAAGTCAAAGGCAAAACTTACCAGCTTGGATTCACCAACACACTGGTGTGACTGAACTGCTAACTCTGTAACTACAGTAGTTACTCCCAGTTAAGTTCTCTGCTCCATTAAATATGCCGTATTTAACCAACATGCCATAATAAACCAACAATCATTATCACTTTCAAACTTTTGTACACTCGACCTCACAACTTCAGTAATGTTCGTTCTCCATTGCAATAGGTGATTAAATACTTCTTCAACAAAGTCAAGGCAAGGACTAAAGGGACCATTCCCTTAAGACTGTCTAAAGGTTTGATAAGCAATTTAGTGATATTTCAAGACAGACAGAAAACTACTTCCTTGAAAGGACATTTTTACTCTACAGAATAGGTTTTACATATTGACAATTTGCACACAAAGCTTGCCTTCTTAATAGAGGAGATTCTAACTCGGAAAATCCAGCCTGTTTGAAATGTTTGTTTTGCACTCTCTCTGCTGCATAAAATTCTACACATGATGAAGGAGTTTTAATGGAACTATACAGGTGTGCGTAAAAAAAAAAAAAAAAAAAAAAGAGATCTTTCAATTCACCACTACACTCAAACTATTTTTTATGTAATTTAGTGTTGTTTAGTTGTCCAATTCTGAAGAACTCAGAACACTGAAAACTCCGTAAGAACACATACATACAGAAACTAAAATTAAGCAAGTATCTCTCTTCCAAATTAATTCACTGTAGGAAAACTTCAGTATTTTTTTCCTCTAACAAATAGATTATGATCTCTGAATGATTCATACTTAAAGAATATTTACTTAATCATTTAAAGAAAACTGCTTGAAGGCACTAAGAAAAACAATGTAATATTATATACACGGCAAATAAACGGGTGAGAAAAACTTTTTCAGGTTCTGTTCTGTCTTCTGTTCTATTGTCCTCCACACATTCAACAGCTTTGCTGCTACTGCTCCAAGTTCACACATCACCCAAAAGAACATATTATATATTTAGGAAACACATGCTGCTACAGAAAATGTATGAAGCAAACCAATCCTTACCTAAACTGACACTGGAGAAATTTTCCTTTAAATCTTCTTAATCTTTTCTTCCTTGATTCAGTATTCAAAACCTAACAGAGCAGTGCAACAGCAGCTAGAAGAAAATACGGTAATTACAAAAAGCCCCAAAAGTTCGATTGAATTTTCTAATCATATTTGTATTAAAGTTCTACTTTTTCAACTGCCGTGGTAACGACTGCCAGCTCTTTAGGCTGCACCACTGCCAAAGATCATACTCATGCACTCAAACACAATCTTTCACACCTACTGGTGTTAAATGTTACCTACCTAGGTAACAGTTTAGACACCTCTAGAATACAAACATATCTATCTACACATCTCTCTGGCTCTCAGCTGAAAATGTCCCAACTAACACTATCAGACTACATGCCACGTAAGAACCCTACTCTGCAGTGATAAAGACTTCCTAGAACCCAATGTAAATAAGGATAAAATATTAACTCATTTAAGCACCTTATTAACACATCTCTGAAATGGCTGCACCTGCAGCAACAGCACCCCTGTAATCATGTGCAAGTTTACGTATTCTGTCATTCACATTCAAATGTGCAAGTCACCTTTAAAATAAAAACTTAGTAGCTACTTCATTCCTCTTTCATGTTCCAGATTTACTTTTAAATAAACCTATTAGGACAACATTGAAGGTGCTAAATAAAAAATTCCACTGTCCAGAAGTGATAAAGTTAAATGAAATATCCAACCATAATTGCTCCCCTAAGTATCAGACACATTAACTACAAGATCCGTATCACTGCTAGTATCAGTATACTAACATTTTTCTCTAGTTTTAGAAAAAGCATGCAGTAGCACAAGGAAAGGGAGGAAAAGATTCATGAAACAAAAGGAAAGACAGTGAAGAAACACCTCTAGTTTAAGCACAAGGCATTTAAAAAAGTTTTGCAAAGCAGAAGAACAACAGAATTTATGGATTTGGGCATGCAAATGAGATTATCAGCATTCCTGATCATTATCAATTTTTTTAAAAAATCTATTTGTTCACTTTTACAGATTTTAAAATTCTCCTCATACAACATTGTTTCATGCATTGAATGCAAGTCTACATACACACAGCCTCTGTCCACACACTCACATAGATGAGATTCACTCAATGCAGCAGCCTAATTGAAAAGGTAAGTCCAAACGATTTATTCATTAATGAAAATTTACACAAGCAAGCCATCTAATAAGTCAGGTTTTCCTGTCAAGTTGTATATATATTAAAAAAATCCAAAATTACATTTCTCTCTTACAATATCAACTGCCATAAATTATTTTCAATATCCATAATTAGTTCAAGATTCTAGAATGAGCTTTTAAATTTGCACATATATAACTATTTCCCTAGAGAAGGTTCATCAGCAAACAACATGTTACCATGTATAATCCTTCTTTACTACACAAAATCTAACAGACAACCTTTATTAAGACATTTAAAAAACTCTCCCTTAATGTAAAAACTAACCAAAATATACCCTATCTTTATTGAAATGTGTTTTAAAAGTCCGTTCTAGTCAAGCTACTGTAATTTTTCCTTGTAACAAGTTTAAAGTCACATGAAGAAATTTGAGGGCTACCAATATCCAAAATTTAGCACTTATCTGTACATCTAATTTTGTCACTCAAAAGTTTGTCAACTACCTAACCAATAGTAACGCAGCCTTCTCCATAACCCAACCACCAGTTCTGGTGAAAATACTGTCACATCATAAGACATGTACAGCACTCAGGTCACCCTACGTCAATACAGTTTATCCCCAAATGACAGACCAGAGCAACTACTTAACAACTAAGATCCCTGAGCAATCTCTTCATCTCTGTAAACTTAAATATCAACAACTGAAGACTGCTATTTTCTGTTCAGTACATAAACATTCGTATTTTCTCACTGACCTAGAAGAAAAGTTTGGCCCTAATGCACAAATCACACTTCATTATAGGCTTTCAATACAAAATCCCATCAACTTCAATCTAGGACTACATGCAAGCAAATGCACTTACTTGGTTAAAATTATTGGGCATGCACCCTTCTCACAGGATCACATAATCACTTCATAATAACAGCTGAAAGTCAGTTTTCAGATAGGCATGGTGTAACACAAGGAATAATTTTTTACAAATCTAGTAACAACAGCATTAAAAGCTTAATTACTATAGAGCAGAGAAAGGAGGTAACTGATGATTAAGCAGCATTCCAGTAATTTTTTTTACTTCTCCAGCACCATCCCCCACACACTGAAACAGGCTATGCTGTCCACAGCTAACAGAAAGCTAATGCTGAGCTAGCTAATGCTACATAATGGATGCTTCAATTTTCCATCAGCACCATCAGCACTCAACTGTTACAGCAGAACAACTGAAAGGTATACATCAGCTTAAAGCTAGGCCAAAGAAACTGTAAAGTTGAACACATCTGAAAGTTAGAAAACAAAGAAGGATAGCATGACATTCCATCTAACACCATAACTATGTCTGAAGACAAAATTAAGCACAATAGTGAAGCATTCCAGTGCTATATGGCAGGAAAAGGGTAAAAAAAATAATCTAAAAGTGCAAAAGGCACTAATGCTATTTTCACGTTAGAATTTAGACAGGATAAAGTACATTGTGCGCTCCAGCATTCCACAATGATTGTAAACAGCAGTTTGCAAAATGAAAAGTATATTTAATTCACTGAGACCAATTCTTTCTCACCTTTATCTTTAAATACACAGTCACATCCTACTGTAAGAATTTAGAGAGGTGACAAATTCAAGTTAAATGATTTTAACTCTAGAATTTTTCAACTTGCAACTTCAGTCACATCAGACATTAACTACTTTGCTACATTCCTGAAAAACAAGCGACAAAACAAGACATCACATACTCATGCCTGACAGATCATGATTTGATCCCATGCAAGTGTCATCTATCACCAGCAGCATTGAATATTATTCCTTTTTATGAGGCCAGACCTCCAGAGGCACATACTGAAATTTCACAGGCTTTGACAGCATGGAACTTCTGAAAATATGCTTTAGCACCTCTGCCTTTCCTCTTTCTGACCTTACCAAAATCTACTTACAACTTCCTATGAAATCTGTTGATTCTATGAAATCTGTTGTTCCTATGAAATCCTATGAAAACTGTTCCTGAATCACTTCCTATGAAACTCGGGGGGAGGGAGGGATTAAAAAAAAAATTATTAAAAAAAAAAAAAGTCTACCAAAACTTTATACAAAACCGAACAATACTGAACATGAAAACATCTGGTGTAAAAGAAAAGTTTTAAAAACAAAACAACCTGTATACTACTGATACCAGTTTTGCCAGACTCTGATGGAAATTAACTAGTTACACCAAGTTTAATTCAGAACAAAATTTCCATGCACTAAAATGATTAAATATGTCTTGATGGGGGCACTGTATAGTTAAACTCCTGATTGACTACTTAGGGAGACTAAAACAGAAAAGTAAGCAAATCGTTCCTCAAAAGCAACAATGTTAGCACAGCTTAGCTCTCTACAGATCAGTGTGCAACACCCACACAGCCTCACTGCAGTAACTTCAGCCTGCTGGGCATCTTCCACATTTCCACAGAATTCCCAGGCCTCCCGCTGTTACATATTGATCTTTCTTTTTTGCAAAACCCATAGTTTCTTCCCACAATAAAACTTACCTTCACTTCTCTCCCAGCAAAGAAGAGAGATATGTACTATTGCTTGCCCAGTATCACAAGTTGGAAGCTGAACAGCTCTCAAGCTACTAACAGAGCAGGTAACATCCATCCTCCATTGTTGATAGTTGACAAGTATCTACTCTGACTAAACTGGGTTTTATGAAGCTTACAGGTGCGTATCTTCAGAGGCATAAAAAAACCAGAGAACTGCTGGTAAAAATAAAAAAACTTATTTCCCTAAAAAATACTTCCCCCCCCCACCCCGAAAAAATTCCATGTACAATGAACAGATTTTACACAGAGCTCAAAGTCAGAAAATTAAACGCAGACATTAAAAATGCATTTCCAGAAGGCAAAGACAGTTACTTCTCATGTTTCTGGCCATTCAGTCTTCCTGCTGGTAAAATTCTTCTCTGCCTGTTTACTGTTACCTGTAGATTCTTCTCTCTCCAGATTTAGAGAGGTCTTAGCCCACTGGCAGCAAATGTTAAACAGAAGTAAAAATTTTTATAACCCAATACATCGAGCAACCTTCTCCTGGAATAATTCCAGAAATTAAGGAGTAGCAATTGTTTGAGGCAATCTTCCACAGAAAGAGTTCACTTTCTGTTCACTTTACACTGAACTTCTTTGTTTTCAAAAGCCAGTGTTAGCAATGCACAAGTAAGATAATACCAATGGTTGAGTTTAGAGTGAAAAATATCTCCCACACCCTTAAAGCAACCTTGTCCCTGACTGAAACTTCTATAATATTACTTCATTTTCCCAAGATTACTCCAGAATTTAAGGTATTTGTATTTAAACGGACATTATCTAAATTTAAAGTTACATCAAAAATAGTATGTGAAATTAATTAGGTACTTAATTTTAAGCTAATGGAACTCCTCTAAAGCAACACTGATTACCCTTACAAAATTGTTTTGTATCATTACATTAAAAATAAAAAAACCCACCCTGTTGAAACATGAAAAGTATTTCACATCTTTACATTTACAAATGTAAGCTGATTCATTTAAGTCCAGATATAACAACCTACACTGGAAAATGTTTAGTGCCTTAAATACAGAAAGGTACTCAAGATTTTACTATATATAACAATACAATTTTTAAACTGTAAAAATTGTAAAAAGCACTTTCTTCTAGGCTGCAAGGGTACATCCTACCCTGGAATAAATGACAAGTTCCAGCATCAGAAAGGTGCCTTGCCAAGAATTCCATAATTCTGAAGCACAACAATATTTTTCTACAAAAATACAGCCCTTGCAGCCCTCCACACATAACAGATGAACATTTACTAGTCAATTAGCACCTCAAACCCAAAGCTAAACTGAACCAAAATAACAGTTTTAAGACTACAAATACAATCTAAGTCTGAAATTTTATTTTGACAAATCAAATAATGTTTAGGGTTCAAAGGGACCTTAAGATCATCTAGTTCCAACCCCCCTGCAATTAGACAATATAATAGTCAGCATTACGGCTCTCTGCTGCTTCATCTGGCCACAGCTACCTGCTGCACTTTAGACCAGCCTCAGTGCTCAAAAAACTTTATAAATTAGACTCAGTACGCCAGTAGAACATTCACACGCTCAACAGTAACTTGCTTCTGAACAGAAGCTGAATCAACTCAGTGGAGGATACAGGAAGCAGATACAGAGCAAGAATGGAGGCACAAAACTGCACAGCCAGGAATAAGGTAGGGGAAGAAATACCTGCGAGTAGCGAGGACAACCTTCCCAGTAGCCTGAGATGTCATTTCAATGACTGCTGTTTCACTGTAGTTTTACTGTTTCTCTGAAAAGACAGCATACTTGTTCACAATGACCTCCATGGCCTAGCTGCCACCAACATCACCATTAACTATGTTTCTGCTTGAAACTGCTCTATTTACTTCCTCTTATTGTACATGGTTTACTGAATGAAGAGCACAGCACCTCAGTAATTAGTCTATGAATAAACACAGAGACTACAAGAAAGTGTGACAAACCACATACTTTAAACTGGAACATAGGCCCTGCTTGTCACAAAACATCTCTGTATTTTCATACTACTGAAGAGGACATTAACCTCCACTGTTCTAGTCCACATCCTGTCTTAATCAAAATTAATTTAGTGTGTGGTTGAATAAGAGTATAAATTCCCACACAGGCAATTACACCCATGCAATCTGGGAAAAAAAAAATCCTTTCTAATAAAATTACATTAAATTACTAACAGATTTTAGTTAAGTAGGAAAAAGTCTTGGTATGTTAAAACTTAAATAGGCCAGTAAGCTTACACGGAAGATCATAAAGCACAGGAAAGCACTGTTGTAATTACATTAGTGATGTTTTACATGAAGTGAGATTAAGTAATAAACCTACCTGAAATATGCAAATCTTATTTCTGTGTCTGTTATGGACTTCTATGACCTACAGTTATCTGAGTAAACGCTTTTTGCAAAGACAGTTCTGACTGATCAGTATGTCTTCTCCCATTCCTAGCTCCACTGCACAAGGCAGCAATAGGATACTAGACACACAAATAGCAAAAAAAAAAAAAAAAAACAACAAAATACTGTCATTTTTCCATACTTATAGGTACCCTAATTTTGAACAAAATACGCCTCCCTGAATGGCCAAAACGCCCAAAGTGGGTATTATCTATCTTGTATTAAAAAGGTTTCCTAAAATGTATGCTGAGCTTTTTTTTTACATGTATATAAAAACACTAGTTAAAGAAATAAACAAGGGAGGCAAAAGTGGATATGGGATAAATGCGAGATGGGAACCACGTACCATGAAATGTGTTGAAATGTGTTGCTTTGTGTAACAGATAAAGGATAGTTCAGCTCAATAGATACATTAGGGGAATGCACTAATAAACACAGATCTGTAATATTCTAAAAGTGTTGCATATATAATATTTACAAATATTCTTTGCACCTCTTCTTAGAAAGAATCTACCTGCTTATTTATGTAAGGTAATGAACACACAGGTGAGCTAAATCTGATCAAAATAAATTCATCTATTCTTTTTAACGATGTTGAGTACTACTTACTAAGAGTTTCAGAATTTCCATTGAAAGTATTGCTTGTAAAAGCTCTCTAAGTAACTAAAGTCCAAACTAATTTTACGGTATAAACTCGTGTGTAATGTTTCCTTTTCTACATCCTCCCTGTGCCAGAGGAGACATGAAATTATAAGTGGCTTACCTAAGGTCACAAGGAGGAACAGATGTTCCAGTCACTGTCTTATCTGTGATCATCAGCCTAGCTTTTAACTACTTTCTTACTAGTGTGCTTTCCTTTATATAACTGCTTAGCTTAAATACATACATTTTTCTCCACTGCACTATTTTGGCTGTGGCCCCACAAAACCCTAGAGCCCCAGTGCCAATGGCTAGGAGGCCTCACAGAACTACACTCAGAAAAGCAGCTCAACAGCAGCAGGCTTAATTTCACTGCATTGGTTCTTCAGCAGCACTGAGGAAGCATTAAAATGTCTGCATTAAAAAAAAAAAAATCAAATTAAAGATTGCCAAAAACTGTATGACAATTAGATAAGTTACTCTTTTTACCTTTTAATAGATCACATAAAACAATCATATAGAAGTCTCAAAACATTTCTGAAAGAATGTTAAAGGTCCAGAAGCAAAGCAAATAACATGTTCATGCTTTTGCCTACTCCTCCAGGGTACACTAGTTGCTCCTTGGGTATATACCATCCCATTTTCATTGACAAAGAACCTCCAGGTATCACGTTCAGTTTAAGATCATCTAACCCCAGTCTGCTCCTTAAAAGCATTATCCCACTATTCCCCTAAACACTGTGTTAGCTCTTCTGCTGAAACAGCTGCAGGAAGGGTACAGACGACTGACTGAAAACTCTTGCTGCTAGTTTCCAACTGAATCAGTGAAACTGTAAATCAGCGAAACTGTAAATCAGCAGCAACCCAAACTCATTTACAACTCCATCCTTCCTGTGGTTTCTGTGCGTCTTTAACTGCATTATTATTTTTGCCTATGTCATGCCAAAGCAACCAGTTAAAAGCAAAAAGAAAAACCTAAGGAGCAAGAAGTAGCTGTATGTTTTGTTTACAACAGACTGAAAAAATTGATTAGCTGGTATGACTTACAAAAAAAAAAAAAAAAAAAAACAAACAAACAAAAACAACTGAGTTAATATAGCTATCAGTACCCTGTTCTTCAGATAGTAGATTTTTATGTAATTACAAGATATTGGAGAAAAAGAACCACTGACACTTCCCTATTTTTCATATTTAATATATTGTCATAGCAAAGTCATAACTAAATACCAGGAGACTCCCTAGATTTTATTAAAACACAATCTTAAGACAAAAGTAAAGATGTTACAAATACATGTAACTTTGATACTTCTAATCACAGAAACAACTTAGTATAATCACTTCTGAAACATAATCCAATTTTCATAGGGGACTCTTTGCAGATGCAACTGAGATATTTAATTTTGATATACCAGATCAGCTTTAAAAACGTATTTAATCTAGTTACAAGACTAGTTTAAACTAGTTACTAGTGAAAAATCACCACAGGAAGTAAATTCAATCTTGTTAATTGTACATGAGTAAGCTGGATGAGGAAAAGTTGCTTGCAGGTTCAGTGACACTTAAGAGAACAACTTAAAAAAAAAAATTAAGACAGAGCCTACAGATCTTCCAAACAGGTTGAATCTTCTAACTAACCTTGAATACCTTTATCTTGATCACACAGGAAAAAACACTACGGGATACATGATGTATCTGGCATTCTAGATTCTGAAATTAATTTACATTTTATAAGCAAATACATGTATTTGATTCAACAGTATAGTACAAGACAAAAAGATTCATTTCATTAGCTGAAAGGCATTCTCAGCTGATAAACTTGTCTGATGTTGGCCAAGTAATTCCTCTATTTCAGGCCAGCACAATAAAATACCCCTTACTTCCACTGCAAATACTGTTTCACTTGTTGAAACTTCTCCATTCAAAAGAAACCAACGAAAGGGTATTTAAGTCAGCACAAGGCATCTCCTAAAATACAGTTAACAAAGAAACCTTTATCTCATCTTTGCCCTCTGAAAGGAAAAAATCACATTACTTCAATCTTGGATTTTAACATCCCAGCACTGCTCAGGACAAAATGCATCTGCCAGGGATTTAACAGTGTTCAGAAAAGGCATGAGTGTACGGGGCAGATAAATTGTTTATCCCCACAAGCAGTCATAATGCAGGTAGCAACACCTAATACACTTAACAGTGTGCCTCACTTTTGATTATGCTTAAGAAAATGCAAAATAAAGGATAATATTGCACAGTGTATATTTCTAACCAAATGTGTACTTACAAAAGATCTTATATACAAAATATGTATACGAAAAAAACCCCTTTGATTATATTCCATCTCTCTTTACAAACAGCACTTCACTTTACAACCCATTAAGGGTCTGCCAGCAAAGTCAACAAGGAAGTCTGAAAATAAGCTTTGTAAAAGTTTCATTGCAAATCACCTGAAACAACACTCTTGAGACTGTAATGAATGGAGCTTAAAACCAACATATAATCAAAGTGTGTCTGTAAATAACACTTGGATAAATAAGTACTGGCAGCTTAGTTTGCCTCTAATCTGCTAACCAAACCAGTACGAATGCACTCCAGCAACCTGCTTCTGCAGAACAGTGAAACGAACTTACTTTGCTCCTACACCACCACTGACTGTTCGGTCGAACTAATCACCGCCAGC